>NC_140989.1:245677423-245878765 GCF_052327205.1 Somniosus microcephalus | reverse complement strand
TTCGCTTCTCTCCCCCTCCCCCCCGCGCGCGCTTCTCCCCCCTCCTCCCCCCCGCTTCTCCCCTCCGGGTCTCTCTCATGGTGTCTCCAGGTTCCCAGGGAGACGAGGAGGGGGCGGGGCCGCGCGGGTCTCGCGAGCTGTGAGTCGGCTCTCTGCGTGCGCTGTTCCTACTGACAAGCCACCCCGGGGCCGGCCGGGACATCAATAAACTCCGCTGGATTGAAAGGTTTGCTGCTGTTTGACGGAAGGTAAGGCGGTGGGGGAGGCGGAGGCTCGGCGTACAGGCGGCTGGAGGAGCAGGCCGCGCCTGCACACAACAACCCCGGAGTGTCCAGCCGCTGCACCGGCCTGGGGGCTTCCACGCCCGTCAGTCTATGTCACTGAGCCGGGCTGGTCAATCAGTCCGTGTCGCTGAGCCGGGCCTGGCCGGTCAGTCCGTGTCACTGAGCCGGGCTGGGCCGGTCAGTCCGTGTCACTTGGCCGGGCTGGTCAGTCCATGTCACCAGGCCGGGCCGGTCAGTCCGTGTGACCGAGCCGGGCCGGGCCGGTCAGTCCGTGTGACCGAGCCGGGCCGGGCCGGTCAGTCCGTGTGACCGAGCCGGGGCCGGGCCGGTCAGTCCGTGTGACCGAGCCGGGCCGGGGCCGGTCAGTCCGTGTGACCGAGCCGGTCCGTGTGGCCGAGCCGGTCCGTGTCGCCTGGCCGGTCCGGTCTGGTCCGTGTCGCCGGGCCGGGCCGGTCCGTGTCGCCAGGACGGTCCGCGTGGCCGGGCCGGGCCGGGACGGTCCGCGTGGCCGGGCCGGGACGGTCCGCGTGGCCGGGCCGGGACGGTCCGCGTGGCCGGGCCGGGCCGGTCCGCGTGGCCGGGCCGGGCCGGTCCGCGTGGCCGGGCCGGGCCGGGCCGATCCGCGTGGCCGGGCCGGGCCGGTCTGCGTGGCCGGGGCCGGGCCGGGCCGGTCCGCGTGGCCGGGCCGGGCCGGGACGGTCCGCGGGGCCGGGCCGGGCCGGGACGGTCCGCGGGGCCGGGCCGGGACGGTCCGCGGGGCCGGGGCCGGGACGGTCCGCGGGGCCGGGCCGGGACGGTCCGCGGGGCCGGTCCGGGACGGTCCGCGGGGGCCGGGCCGGGACGGTCCGCGGGGCCGGGCCGGGCCGGGCCGGGCCGGTCCGCGTGGCCGGGGCCGGGCCGGGCCGGTCCGCGTGGCCGGGCCGGGCCGGTCCCGCGTGGCCGGGGCCGGGCCGGGACGGTCCGCGGGGCCGGGCCGGTCCGCGGGGCCGGTCCGGGACGGTCCGCGGGGGCCGGGCCGGGCCGGTCCGCGGGGCCGGGCCGGGCCGGTCCGCGGGGGCCGGGCCGGGCCGGTCCGCGGGGCCGGGCCGGGACGGTCCGCGGGGCCGGGCCGGGACGGTCCGCGGGGGCCGGGCCGGGACGGTCCGCGGGGCCGGGCCGGGACGGTCCGCGGGGCCGGGCCGGGCCGGGCCGGGACGGTCCGCGGGGCCGGGCCGGGACGGTCCGCGGGGGCCGGGCCGGGACGGTCCGCGGGGCCGGGCCGGGACGTTCCGCGGGGCCGGGCCGGGACGGTCCGCGGGGGCCGGGCCGGGACGGTCCGCGGGGCCGGGCCGGGACGGTCCGCGGGGCCGGGCCGGGACGGTCCGCGGGGCCGGGCCGGGACGGTCCGCGGGGCCGGGCCGGGACGGTCCGCGGGGCCGGGCCGGGACGGTCCGCGGGGCCGGGCCGGGACGGTCCGCGGGGCGGGGCCGGGCCGGGCCGGTCCCGCGGGGCCGGGCCGGGCCGGTCCGCGGGGCCGGGCCGGGCCGGTCCGCGGGGCCGGGCCGGGCCGGTCCGCGGGGCCGGGCCGGGGCCGGTCCGCCGGGCCGGGCCGGGCCGGGCCGCGCCGGTCCGCGGGGCCTGGCCGGTTCCGGCCCGGGCCCGGTCCGCGGGGGCCTGGCCTGGCCGGACCCGGGCCGGTCCGCGGGGGCCTGGCCTGGCCGGCCCGGGCCGGTCCGCGGGGCCTGGCCTGGCCGGCCCGGGCCGGTCCGCGGGGCCTGGCCTGGCCGGCCCGGGCCGGTCCGCGGGGCCTGGCCTGGCCGGCCCGGGCCGGTCCGCGGGGCCTGGCCTGGCCGGCCCGGGCCGGTCCGCGGGGCCTGGCCTGGCCGGCCCGGGCCGGTCCGCGGGGCCTGGCCTGGCCGGCCCGGGCCGGTCCGCGGGGGCCTGGCCGGGCCGGCCCGGGCCGGTCCGCGGGGCCTGGCCGGGCCGGTGCGGTCCGGGTCGCCGGGCTGGTTCGCCCGGTGCGGTCTGGGTCGCCGGGCCCGGCCGGTGCGGTCCGGGTCGCCGGGCCGGTCCGCCGGGGCCGGTGCTTCTCCATATACACAGCGATTTATATTTTCAGATTGGGGAAGAGTGTCATTGGGAATCACTGTTCCAGATTCTGGGATTCAATGGCCAATATATATTACAGGAAAAGCTGTAACCTTCAATGTAGAGGGCGAAAAATATTTGGTAGTGGTTAAGGTTTTTGAACATAGGAACATAGGAAGTAGGAGCAGGAGTAGGCCATATGGCTCCTCGGGCCTGCTCTGCCATTCAATAGGCTCATGGCTGATCCGAATCTAGACTCACGTCCACTTCCCTGCCCTCTCCCCGTAACCCCTAATTCCCTTATCTGCTAGGAAACTGTCTATCTCTGTTTTAAATTTATTTAATGTTGCAGCTTCCACAGCTCTCTGGGGTAGCAAATTCCATAAATTTACTACCCTCTGAGTGAAGAAGTTTCTCCTCATCTCAGTTTTGAAAGGGCAGCCCCTTATTCTAAGATTATGCCTCTTAGTTCGAGTCTCACCCATCAGTGGAAACATCCTCACCGCATCCACCCGATCAAGCCCCCTCACAATTTTATCTGTTTCAATAAGATCGCCTCTCATTCTTCTGAACTCCAATGAGTAGAGTCCCAACCTACTCAACCTTTCCTCATACGTCAACCCCCTCATCTCCGGAATCAACCGAGTGAACCTTCTCTGAACCGCCTCGAGAGCAAGTATATCTTTTCTTAAATATGGAAACCAAAACTGCATGCAGTATTCCAGGTGTGGCCTCACCAATACCCTGTATAACTGCAGCAAGACTTCCCTGTTTTTACACTCCATCCCCCTTGCAATAAAAGCCAAGATTCCATTGGCCTTCCTGATCACCCGCTGCACCTGCATACTAACTTTTTGTGCTTCATGCACCAGGACCCCCAGATCCCTTTGTACTGTAGCACTTTGCAGTTTCTCTCCATTTAGATAATAACTTGCTCTTTGATTTTTTTTCTGCCAAAGTGCATAACCTCACACTTTCCAATATTATATTCCATCTGCCAAATCTCTGCCCACTCACTTAGCCTCTCTATGTCCTTTTGCAGGTTTTAAATGTCCTCCTCACTCACTGCTTTCCCTCCCATCTTTGTATCGTCGGCAAACTTGGATATGTTGCACTCGGTCCCTTCCTCCAAATCGTTAATATAGATTGTAAAGAGTTGGGGTCCCAGCACTGACCCCTGCGGAACACCACTAGTTACTGATTGCCAGCCCGAGAACGAACCATTTATGCCAACTCTTTGTTTTCTGTTAGATAGCCAATCTTCCACCCATGCCAGTATATTACCCCCAATCCTGTGATTTTTTTTTATCTTGATCAGTAATCTTTTGTGTGGAACCTTGTCAAATGCCTTTTGGAAGTCCAAATACACTACATCCACTGGTTCCCCTTTATCCACCCTGTATGTTACGTCCTCAAAGAATTCGAGCAAATTTGTCAAACATAACTTCCCCTTCATAAAACCATGCTGACTCTGTCCGATTAAATTATGTTTATTCAAATGCTCTGTTACTGTTTCCTTAATAATGGACTCCAACATTTTGCCAACCACAGATGTTAGGCTAACTGGTCTATAGTTTCCAGCTTTTTGTCTACTTCCCCTTCTTAAATAAGGGTGTTACATTAGCAGTTTTCCAATCTGCCGGGACCTTTCCTGAGTCCAGGGAGTTTTGGAAAATAATCACCAATGCATCCACAATCCCTACCGCCACTTCTCTCAAGACCCTAGGATGTAGGCCATCAGGTCCGGGGGATTTATCCACCTCAAGTCCCATTATTTTACCGAGTACCATCTCCTTAGTGATTTTAATTGTGTTTAGCTCCTCCCCCCCCCCCCCCCCCCCCCCATTGCCCCCTGTTTGTCCAGTGTTGGGATATTTTTAGTGTCCTCTACTGTAAAGACTGTTAAAAAATATTTGTTCAGCGTCTTTGCCATCTCCATGTTCCCCACCACTAGTTTCCCGGTCTCATCCTCGAAGGGACCAACGTTCACTTTTGCCACTCTTTCTTTTTATATAGCTGTAGAAATTCTTGCTATCTGTTTTTATATTTTTTGCTAGTTTACTTTCATAATCTATCTTCCCTTTCTTAATTAATCTTTTAGTTATTGTTTGCTGGCTTTTAAATGCTTCCCAATCTTCTATCCTCCCACTAGATTTGGCTACTTTATATGCCCTTGTTTTCAGTCGGATACTATCCTTTATTACTTTACTGAGCCACGGATGGCTGTCTTTTCTTTTACTCCCCTTTTTCCTCAGTGGAATATATTTATCTTGAAAGATGTGAAATATCTCCTTGAATGTAGACCACTGCTCTTGTACCGTCTTACAGTTTAATCTGTTTTCCCAGTCCACTTTAGTCAATTCTACTCTCATACCTTCATAGTCTCCTTTATTTAAGCTCAGTACGCTGGTTTGAGATCCAACTCTCTCACCCTCAAACTGAATTTGGAATTCAACCATATTATGGTCACTCATTCCAAGGGGATCCTTTACTCGGACATTTTTTATTAATCCTGTCTCATTACACAGGATCAGATCTAAGATTGCCTGCCCCCTGGTTGGTTCAGTTACATACAAGGAACCCGTCCCTAATACACTCTATGAACTCTTCCTCAAGGCCGCCATGCCCAATTTGATTAGTCCAGTCAATATGAAAGTTAAAATCCCCCATGATTATAGCTGTTCCCTTATTACAAGCCCCAACTATTTCCTGATTTATACTCCGACCAACAGAGTTGCAACTGTTAGGAGGCCTATAGACTACGCCCACTAGTGACTTTTTCCCCTTATTATTCCTTATCTCCACCCAAACTGTTTCACTATCCTGATCCTTTGACCCAATATCATTTCTGACTATTGCAGTGATTCCATCCTTGATTAACATAGCAACCCCACCTCCCTTTCCTTCCTGTCTGTCCTTCCTAATTGTCAAATACCCTTGTATGTTTAGTTCCCAGTCATGATCATCTTGCAGCCATGTTTCCGTAATGGCCACCAGATCATACTCATGTGTAGTTATTTTTACCGTCAACTCGTCTATTTTGTTACGAACGCTGCGTGCATTCAGATAAAGAACTTTCAAATATGTTTTCTGACAATTTATTCCTGCTTTTATCCCTTTTACTACTTTACCTTTATCATTACAGGAAACTTTGTGCTATCCGGAGGTGAGCTATCCGGCAATCGGGAGCCACCGGCAAAAATCAGCAGCCGTTTTTTTATTCTTTTTGGGGTTTTTTTTGCTTTGTTTGAACAGTCAAGCTGTGCAAGGTCTGTAGCTATAGCAACAGCTTCAGCTACAGAGCTTTAGGGCCACACCCAAGTGTTTAGAAGCTGTTGCTAAGCAACAGTGTTTGTTGTCAAATACGGAGATAAGAATCTCCGTATCTCTCAACATTAACTCTGGAGAGTATGGAAGTTTTGAGGCAACGGCAGCAGCTCGGTCCCGTGGGTGCTGGATAGCACAAAGTTTCCTGTATATACATTCTGTCCCTTCCTGACACGCTCTGGTTTTTAATTCCCCCACTGCTACCTTGCTCTATTGCCTTCTCCGCTGTCATTTTTATTTTTCGCTCTCTTAAAACCTCCCCCCCCACTAATTAGTTTAAAGCCCTCTCTACAGCCCTAGTTATTCGATTCGCCAGGATTCTAGTCCCAGCACTGGCCAAGTGAAGTCCGTCCCAACAGAACAGCTCTCTCCTGTCCCAGTACTGATGCCAGTGTCCCAAGAAGCAAAACCCATTTCTCCCACACCAGTCTTTGAGCCACGCATTTAACTCTCTAATTTTATTTACCCTAGCCAAATTTGCACGTGGCTCAGGTAGTAATCCAGAGATTATTACCCTTGTGGTTCTGCTTTTTAATTTGGCCCCTAGCTGCTCAAACTCCCTCAGCAGAACCTCTTTCCTTGTCCTATCTCTGTCGTTGGTACCCACATGGACCACGACAACTGGATCCTCCCCCTCCCACTCCAAGTTTCTCTCCAGTCCAGAGGAGATGTCCTTAACCCTGGCACCGGGCAGGCAACACAGCCTTCGGGACTCTCGCTCTCGGCTGCAAAGAACCCTATCTATCCCCCTAACAGTACTATCCCCTACCACTACAACATTTCTTTTAACGCCCCCCCGCTCCACGGTGCTGTGGCCAGGTTGCTCATCCTCCCCGCAGTCCCCGTTCCCATCCTCACAGGGAGTAAGAGCCTCAAACCTGTTGGAGAAGAGCAAGGGCTGCGGCTCCTCCAACACTACCTCCTGGATCCCCGTACCTGCCTCACTTCTAGTCACACCATCCTGTCCCTGGCCACGGACTACATCTGAATTAATTAATCTAATTGGTGTGACTACCTCCTGAAACACAGAGTCCAGGTAACTCTCCCCCTCCCTGATGTGTCTCAGTGTTTGAAGCTCAGACTCCAGCTCTTCAACACGGAGCCGGAATTCCTCGAGCAGCCAGCACTTACTGCAAATGTGATCACCGTGAGCATCAGTGGTGTACACCAGCTCCCACATATTGCAGCAGCAACACATCACCTGCTCTCCCATTCTATGTAATTAATTAAATTTATTAATATTACTTTTAAATACCCTCCGCCCCGATTCTAGATGATGAATATCACACCTTAGAAACTATAAACCACAGAGTTTTAGTTTAACAAGTGAAATACCAATCACTTACCTGCTTTCTGGTGACGTCACACTTCAATTATTTTTTACCTCCTTCCCTCTGAGTTCCGAGTTCGGAGATTAGTAAGCCTTACCTGGTCTCTGGAGCCTTTTATAGCCCCGCTGCCGCCGCTGAATTCCCGCCGACGCTCTGAGGCCTTACCGAGAGCCTTTTGCTGTCATTGGGGTAAAAAGAAAGAACCTGCATTTATGTAGCGCCTTTCGCAATGGCTTCTCTTCCCACACTGTTATCTCTGGTGTACCCCAAGGATCTATCCTTGGCTCTCTCCTATTTCTCATCTACATGCTGCCCCTCTGGGACATCATCCAAAAACACGACGTCAGGTTCCACATGTACGCTGACGACACCCAGTTCTACCTCACCACTACACCTCGCGACCCCTCCACGGTCTCTAAATTGTCACATTGCCTGTCCGACTGGATTAGCAAAAATTTCCTCTAGCTAAATATTGGGACGACCGAAGCCATTGTCTTTGGCCCCCACCACAAATTCCATTCCCTAGCCACTGACTTCATCCCTTGCCCTGGCAACTGTCTGAGGCTGAACCAGCTTGTTTGCAACCTTGGTGTCGTACAGACCCTGAAATGAACTTCCGACCACATATCCTCTCCATCACCTACATCGCCCAACTCCGCCCCTGCCTCAGCTCATCTGCTGCTGAAACCCTCTTCCAGGCGTTTGTTACCTCTAGACTTGTCTATTCCAATGCACTCCCATCGTCCACCCTCCATAAACTTACACTCATCCAAAACTCTGCTGCCTGTATCCTAACTCGCGCCAAATCCCGTTCACCCATTACCCCTGTGCTTGCTGAACTACATTGGCTCCCAGTTGAGCAACGCCTTGATTTTAATATTCTCATCTTTGTTTTCAAATCCCTCCATGACCTCGCATCTCCCTACCTCTGTAACTGCCTCCAGCCCTCCAACCCTCTGAGATATCTGCACTCCTCCAATTCTGGCCTCTTGCGCATCCCTGATTTTAATCGCTCCACCATTGGCCTTCAGCTACCTAGGCCCTGAGCTCTGGAATTGCCTCCCTAAACCTCTCTATCTCTCTTTCTTCCTTTAAGTCGCACCTTAAAACCTACCTCTTTGACCAAGTGTTTGGTCATCTGTCCTAATTTCTCCTTATGTGGCTTGGTGTCAAATTTTGTCTGATGACGCTCCTGTGAAGCACCTTCAGATGTTTTACTACGTTAAAGCCGCTATATAAATGCAAGTTGTTGTTGTTGATGACCATGGGACATCTCGGTGCTTTACAGCCAAAGAAATACTTTTGAAATGTAGTCACTGTTGTAATGTAGGAAAGGTAGCAACCAATTTGTGCACAGCAAGATCCCATAAACAGCGATGAGATAATGACCAGATAATAACCTCTACCGTGGTTGACACGGCCCTTGACCGTGTCCGTTCTATTTCCCGCACTTCTGCTCTCACCCCTGCCCCTCCCTCCCAGAACCACGATAGGGTTCCCCTTCACCCCACCAGCCTCCACATTCAACGGATCATCCTCCGCCATTTCTGCCACCTCCAACGTGATCCCACCACCAAACACATCTTCCCCTCACCTCCCCTTTCAGCATTCCGAAGGGACCGCTCCCTCCGCGACACCCTGGTCCACTCCTCAATCACCCCCAACAGCCCTGCTCCTTCACCTGGCACCTTCCCGTGCAAGCGCTGGAGATGCAACACATGCCCTTTTACCTCCTCCCTTCCCACTGTCCAGGGCCCCAAACACCCCTTCCAGGTGAAACTGCGATTTACTTGTACTTCTTGCAATCTAGTATACTGTATTCGCTGCTCACGATGCGGTCTCCTCTACATTGGGGAGACCAAACGCAGATTGGGCGACCGCTTTGCGGAACACCTCCGTTCAGTCCGTAAGGGTGACCCTGAGCTTCCGGTCGCCTGTCACTTTAATTCACCGCTTCACTCCCACTCTGATCTCTCTGTCCTCGGCCTATTGCATTGTTCCAATGAAGCTCAACGTAAGCTCGAGGAACAGCACCTCATCTTTCGATTGGGCACTTTGCAGCCTTCCGGACTCAACATCAAGTTCAACAATTTCAGATAATTATCCCTGCCCCCCTTTTTCATGCAGTATGATTTTTGCCATTCCCATTTGCAACATTTTATCTTTCCTGCCTGTTACAAAAGTACAGGATGTTCTTTCTATTTCTTCCTCCCCTCCTAACCCCCCCCCCCCCGCCCCCCCTGTCTCTGCACCTGCTTATATCTGTTACACCTCCAGCTTTTTCCAGTTCTGCTGAAGGGTCCCAGACCTGAACCATTAACTCTGTTTCTCTCTCCACGGATGCTGCCTGGCCTGCTGAGTATTTCCAGCATTTTCTGTTGTTATATCAGTTTTAGTGATGTTGATTGAGGGCTAGATATTGGCCAGGACACTGAGGAGTACTCCCCATCTCTTCTTTGAAATAGTGCCGAGGGATTTTTTATGTCCAGAGGGCAGTCGGGGCCTCGGTTTAACGTCTCAACCTAAAGATGGCATCTCTGACAGTGCAGCACTCCTTGGTATTGCACTGGAGTACTGCAATGGAAAGTGAAGCTTTGACGATGAATAAAGGGATCCTTGTAATCTTGGAAGCACTCAGCTCATAATCCTTTTTTTTATAAAGAGATTGAGTTTTTGGTTTTGCCAATTCTTCTCCCGAAGATGCTGGCATTTGTTGGAATATGGTTCCAAGGCCCAAGTGACTATTCTTGAGCTTGGTCAGTGAAGGTTGGCAGGCCTTGGATCGCCTCATGTGTGCAATTTCCAGCTGGAGTCACTGGATAGTAATCAGTTCTGGGTCCACTGGCAGGTTCGATTCCCACCCCATCCCCACAAGCCCAAGGACACTGAAACCGACTGTAGGCCCAGTTGCCGTTGCAATTTAGATCAGTTGGCTTAGCTCAGCAGGGATTGAAGTTGGGACCTTCTGATCTGTATGGCTTAAGAGTTTTTATGGAAGTGAACCCAATGTTTAGGCCAATTATGCTGTGCATTTTGTATTGCTATGCAGCAGATTCTGCTTTATAACAATGTAAAATGTGCAGGATAACAGGCCAAACTGGCCTCAGGTTTGGGAGGTGGGTGTGAGAGATCACCAGCAGAAGGTAGTCTGGTACTTGCTTTGACTTTACTCTATCTGTAATATAACTGCAATTGGTGCAAAGGAAACATTGTTTTTGAGAAGTACCACCTAGATCACTACAGTTGTCACTAGGCCCATTAAGTGTGCCCAATGTACTGTTAACTATATTGAATATAGCTTGATACAGTGCAACAATGGGGCAGTGCTGTAAAGTAGTTTAAAGTGCAAACGTTGAAAGTATAAACAACCTCTGGAGTAGTGTGTCACAGTAAGTGACTATTCCTGCAGGACTAAGTGATGGTGTTGAGAACCTGAAGTAGTACAGGCTGCAATCATTCACAATTACTCATAGTAAGAGTTGTCAGGTCTCATCATTTTGATGCAGTTTGTACTGGCAGTTGAAGAGATATGTGGTCTCAATTAAATTGGATTCGAACTGAAACAATTAGAAAGTAAAGGAAGAAAGACTTGCATTTATATACAGCCATTCACGACCTCTAGACGTCCCAAAGTGCTGTACAGCTAATGAAGTACTTTTGAAGTGTAGTCACAGTTGTAATGTAGAAAATGATTGAGTTTTTATTGTGTTTGATTTAATATCATTTGTAAACACAAGTGAACTTGGTCTAAAATGTCCCCCAGCCCTTTAGATGGATATTATCCTTTAGTGTTGTATCAACTAGCAGGAATACAAGTTCATGCAGCTGCTTTTCTACAGGTCCTGAATTGGTTCCTGCATACAATGTTTCTGACGCGCAGAGCCCTACCCAGGTTCATTTAACAGAAAATATAGTTCTTTTTGAAAATATAGTGATAGTTTCCTACAGCACAGTTAAGGAGTGATAGAATTGCCATCATTAATGGGTCCTGTATTATCCATCCCAAATAAGCTGCTAATAAACACAAGTCTCGAAGTAGCAATGGGGTTCTGAAAACATTTTTAAAGCTTAAAAGTAGTCCTGGTTTGGAGTGGATGTATTCTTTCGTTTCCTGTATTTCCCTTATTATTTGACTCCAACAGTGTTTCCACCCTCTTCTGCGTATTTCTTTCATTGGCACTTTTCTATTTTGTTAAAACTTCACCATTGTATTACTTTCCCTTTGAAAGCAATTCTTTCCTACACTAATGTGCCATCTTGACCCTGTATGTACTGCATAATGAATGTATGAGAGCTGAATAATAAAATTGAAACCTGCTTTTGGATTCTTAAACAGTAAGTGCAGTACTGGTGGTGTAAAGGAGCAGTGTGCAGGTGGGGCACCCATCCTCCACAACTTTTATTTACTGGACGGGCTGTCTGGTTCATCATGAGGAAATGGTACTACTAAACAGTTGCAGGAACTAGTGACCTTTTAAGTTATTTTCCACTCTGTTACTGATTGCATTTTAAAGACTATGTCGGTAAGCTACTAGTTTAAGGCAATCAGGAGTGTTTTTGAATGCTCACAGCTGAGGCCATTATTGTACATGATCTTTTGTAATGCTATTTTTATAGCCCTAAAATTGCAGTCTAGATTTGTTTTTATATAAGAACATAACATTAGAATTAGGAGCACAAATAGGCCATACGGCCATCGACTCTGCTCCGCCATTCAGTAAGATCATGGCTGCTCTACGACCTCAACTCCACTTTGCCGCCCAATCTCCATATCCCTTGATTCCCCTAGTGTCAGCTATGGCTCAGTGGTAGCACACTCTCCTCTGAGTCAGAAGGTTGTGGGTTCAAGGCCAAGGCTCCCACTCCAGGGATTTGAGCACATAAATCTTGGCTGACACTCCAGTGCAGTGCTGAGGGAGTGCTGCCTTTCGGATGAGACGTTAAACCGAGGCCCCGCCTGCACTCAGCTGGACTTAAAAGATCCCATGGCACTATTTCGAAGATGATCAGGGGAGTTATCCCCAGTTTCCTGGCCAATATTTATCCCTCAATCAACATAGCAAACAGATTATCTGGTCATTATCACATTGCTGTTTGTGGGAGCTTGCTGTGCGCAAATTGGCTGCTGTGTTTCCTACATTACAACAGTGACTCCACTTCAAAAGTACTTCATTGGCTGTAAAGCACTTTGAGACGTCCGGTGGTCATGAAAGGCGCTGTATAAATGCAAGTCTTTTTCTTTCCCTAGAGTCCAAAAATCAGTCTATCCCCAGCCCTGAAAATACTCAACGATTCAGCATCCACAGCCTTTTAGGGTAGAGAATTCCAAAGATTCACAACCCTCTGAGTGAAGAAATTCCTCCTCATCTCAGGCTTAACTGGCCGAGCCCTTATCCTGAGACTATGCCCCCTAGTTCTAGACTCTCCAGCCAGGGGAAACAACCTCTCAGCATCTACCCTGTCAATCCCCCTCAGAATCACAGATTCACAGAAACCCCACAGTGCAGATAGAGGCCATTTCGGCCCATCGAGCCTGCACCGACACATATCCCACCCGATCCCCGTAGCCCCTACACCAACACATATCCCACCCTATCCCTGTAACCCCACGTATTTAATCCCCCTAACACTAAGCGTCAATTTTATCATAGCCAATCAACCTAACCCGCACATCTTTGGACTGTGGGAGGAAACCGGA
This sequence comes from Somniosus microcephalus, assembly GCF_052327205.1. Lineage (NCBI taxonomy): Eukaryota > Metazoa > Chordata > Chondrichthyes > Squaliformes > Somniosidae > Somniosus > Somniosus microcephalus. Next base: position 245,866,058 of record NC_140989.1, on the reverse strand, counting down.
GCACCCGGAGAAAACCCACGCAAACACGGGGAGAATGTGCAAACTCCACACAGACAGTCACCCGAGGCCGGATTCGAACCCGGGTCCCTGGCGCTGTGAGGCAACAGTGCTAACCACTATGCCACCGTGCTGCCCTTGTTTCAATGAGATCACCTCTTATTCTTCTAAACTCCAGAGAGTATAGGCCCAATCTGCTCAATTATATCCTTGGACTGAAACTTTTTTTAAAAGGGCACTAGCCATTTCCAGGTTTGGGGGGGCAGGGGTGTGGAGAAGAGATGTGATATTGAAAATAATGAAGGAATAATGGATCCTAATCATTTTGTATTAAATATGGTAAAATTAGGCTTTGAGTGTTAGAGATTATGGTGACCAGGATACTGATCAAATTTGAAGTTAATGTTAAGGTAGAATTATAAAATCATATAGCACAGAAGGAGGTCATTTGGCCCATCGTGCTTGTGCCGGGTCTTTGAAGGAGCTATCCAATTAGTCCCACTCTTTCCCCGTAGCCCTGCAGAGTTTTGTTTTTCAAGTATCCAATTCGCTTTTGAAGGTTACTCTTGAATCTGCTTCCATCACCCTTTCAGGCAGTGCATTCCAGATCATAACAAGTCGCTTCATAGAATGAGAAACAAAAATGTTTTTGCAGCATCAATCTAGCCATCTGGAACTTTTTAATATTTTTAAGTGATTTCAGTTTAGTGATTATTAAGTCATGGTGTGGAGATGCAGGTGTTGGACTGGGGTGGACAAATGTAAGAAATCACACAACACCAGGTTATAGTCCAACAGCTTTATTTGAAATCACAAGCTTTCGGAGCGCTGCTCCTTCACCTGACGAAGGAGCAGCGCTCCGAAAGCTTGTGATTTCAAATAAAGCTGTTGGACTATAACCTGGTGTTGTGTGATTTCTTACATTTGATTATTAAGTGATTGTAGTTTTCAGACAGCACACATTCTGTAGACTTTAATGGTATAATATCACATGTGCTTTGGGAGGGTTTAATGATATTAAAAATAGAGAATCTGGACTGAATGGTACAGTGGTTTAAACAATGGCCTTTACTTCTGGGATCCAGTCCAGCCCAGGATGAAAGTTACCTCCATCTTCTGGCTGTAGGGGTCAGATCAGGGATGAAAGCCTCTGTATGCCAGCTCTATAGGTTCTAAATTAATTTGGAAGTGGAATTGCCCTTAATTTGGCACTATTTGACAATCTCACTCAGGAGGTCACAGGATGTCCGATGTTGTAAAGGAAACACTGTTGAACTAGTACAGTAAAGGGTGCGCTTCTAAGGTTGGGACTGAGTCATATTGTTGGGGTGCAGTCGAGGGAGCTTTGATCTGCATCTCAACTGTGCTACTTGGATGCCCAAGATGGACTGTTTCCATGCCCCAAGACGTGATCAGCTTAATATTCTTCTTTCTATAAGGCTATTTTTAAACTGTTCAATTCTTTGTAAAGCTTTTTGTAACATCAGAAATAGACGGTACCATATGCATTGCAGACATTAATTACTGTACCTACTCATGGGCTATAAGGCTACTTCAAACTACTACTTGTAGTAAAACTACAGTTTTCCTTTAAAGATTGAAGTATGCTAATTATACTTCTAAAATATTGATCAGTGGAAGACTCCAGTGACTCCTTGTTCAAAGAGAATCTGTCATTAATGTAAAATTGCAGTAACTTGAATTTCATCAGATACGGTGGCATAGTGGTTAGCACTGTTGCCTCACAGCGCCAGGGACCCGGGTTCGAATCCGGCCTCGGGCGACTGTCTGTGTGGAGTTTGCACATTCTCCCCGTGTTTGCGTGGGTTTTCTCCGGGTGCTCCGGTTTCCTCCCACAGTCCAAAGATGTGCAGGTTAGGTTGATTGGCTATGATAAATTGACCCTTAGTGTTAGGGGGATTAAATACGTGGGGTTACGGGGATAGGGTGGGATATGTGTTGGTGTAGGGGTTACGGGGATCGGGTGGGATATGTGTTGGTGTAGGGGTTACGGGGATCGGGTGGGATATGTGTCGGTGCAGGCTCGATGGGCCGAAATGGCCTCCATCTGCACTGTGGGGTTTCTGTGATTCTGTGATAACTGGTACAATACTTTTATCATATATTTGAATAATGTAGCATATCTTTTTAAGATTCAAAAGGGAAAAAAAAAGTATGGCGTGTTTCCCACTGGAATACACTATTTAACAAAAATGATCCCACAATTGCTTACCCACTGAATTGACATGGATATTGAGTTTACACAAGGCTGATATCTGTTTAGAGTAAACTATTGTCCTCATTTCAGTATGGTTTTGATTTTCTTACAATGTGCCTCCCCACGTTGTCTTGCCTTAAACTGCTAACCACAGGGGGAAACTGTAACAAGACGTTATAAGGATGTTTCCTGAGTTTTCAGGTTTAACTGATTTACCCCCCACTGGCCGTAAAGATTTGGGGGCAATTTTAACCTAACCTACTTGTCGGGGAACAGACGGGATCAGGTGTAACGCCGGTTTTACACCCCGCCCAATTTTACTTTCCATTGAAGTCAGCGGAGAGTAATATCGAACGGACTGTAAATCCAGCATTCCACTCGGTCTTGTGGGTTTCCCACCCGGTGATTTAGGTTAAAATTACCCCCTTGGATTCTGTATTTATTTTCCTAAGAAGATAATAAGTTGAAAATAGTCATTCCTAAAAATGGTGTGGGACCTGCCTTTCTCTGTGCTGCGCGATGGTTTTGTGTCACAGCTCGGTGGAATTCAGTCAGTGGTCCCTTTATTCATCTGTAAGGCTAATTTTACAGCAATGATTTCTCCCATTTGAATAACGAGGTATTGAAGGCCAAGTGTTCTGTAACTGTTGGGGCACCCAAGTACGACAGTTTAGGTGCAGAATAAAGCTCCCTCGACTCTGATCTTTCCCTCTGCTCACTAATCAGGACCCTTGGGTTGTCAGTGGCAAAAATTTGAGTGGCGAGGGGCAAGGTGGAGTGTGAAAAGTCAGAACAGTAATTTAGCAGTTCAGGTTGATAAGTATGGAGTTTGTGAGCAGTACAGTGGCTGAGGGGACACAACAGCGCCAAAGGTAACTTTTTTGGAGTCATTATTTCAACAAAAGTACCTCACTCAAGTACTAATAATACTTGGATTCACTGAAAACCTTTGATAGGCAACTGAAAGCACAAGTGCCAGGCAATGACCATCTCCAACAAGCTAGACTCTAACCATCTCCCCTTGACATTCAATGGCATTACCATCGCTGAATCCCCCACTATCAACATCCTGGGGGTTACCATTGATCAGAAACTGAACTGGACCAGCCATATAAATACTGTGGCTACAAGAGCAGGCCAGAGGCTGGGAATTCTGCGGCGAGTGTCTCACCTCCTGACTCCCCAAAGCCTTTCCACCATCTACAAGGCACAAGTCAGGAGTGTGATGGAATACTCTCCACTTGCCTGGATGAGTGCAGCTCCAACAACACTCAAGAAGCTCGACACCATTCAGGATAAAGCAGCCCGCTTGATTGGCACTCCATCCACCTTCAACATTCACTCCCTCCACCACCGGCGCACTGTGGCTGCAGTGTGTACCATCTACAAGATGCACTGCAGCAACTCGCCAAAGCTCCTTCAACAGCACCTTCCAAACCCGCGACCTCTACCACTTAGAAGGACAAGGGCAGCAGACGCATGGGAACATCACCACCTACAAGTTCCCCGCCAAGCCACACATCATCCTGACTTGGACCTGTATCGCCGTTCCTTCACTGTCGCTGGGCCAAAATCCTGGAACTCCCTTCCTAACAGCATTGTGGGTGTACCTACACCATATGGACTGCAGCGGTTCAAGAAGGCGGCGCACCACCATCTTCTCGAGGGCAATTAGGGATGGGCACTAAATGCAGGCCTAGCCAGCCAGCGACGCCCACATCCCATCAATGAATAAAAAAAAACATCAAATTTGCCACGGAAAAAAATTATGCAAAGTAAATATCCCCCCCGCCCCAAAATACATGGCCCAATGGTAGCACATACGCCTCCTGGATCAGAAGGTTGTGAGTTCCAGTCCCACTTCAGGACTTGAGCATATAATCTAGGCTGAGACAGTACTGAGGGGAGTGCTGCATTCATGGATGTGTCGTCTTTCAGATGAGATGTTAAATCAAGGCCCCTGTCTGCCTGTTCGCAGAAGAGCAGGGGCTTTCTCCAGTGTCCTGGCCAACATTCATCAATTATCATGTAAAAAAACAGATTTTCTTGTCAATTAACTCATTGGCTTGTAATTTGCGGTCAGCAGTGAAGCAAAGGTGCTCACCGCTGGCCCCGAGGAAAACTGCCCACAGAAATCTCGCGATCTCTGTGGCGAGAAATTTGCCTTTTTCGACATGTAATTGATTACAGCGCTCTGTTGTGGGGACTCCCAGTGAAGAGCTGAAGTGGCGTCAGTAAGCTATCTAAGCAGACAATCACATTGAAGAATTCTCACAGACAGCAAACCAGGAACTGAATAGCTGCTTTTATCCGGACTTTTTAAAAGTGTTACAGAGAGTGAAATAAAGATTGGAATTCTCACATGGGAATAAAGTAGAACAAGCTTGAAAAAAATGTAAGTTTTTAAAAAATTGTAATTTTTATCATAATGGAGAAATTTGATGTCCCACAAATATAAACATTAGTTTCTCAGGGCCAGAAGGTTTGTTTAGCAGTCAATATGCTGTTAAAACCCCAGTTACACCTATTCCAACAAGGTTAACATTTAATGGGGTATTTAACAGCGACATTAGCGCGGTAAAGCCTAAGTTTTCGTCAGTTTCACTGCACTGATTGCTGGCTATGGGGGGGGGGATGTCCGCTGCGTAGCCTGTGTCGGAGCAGTGAATAACTGAACACAATGTCAGGATTTTCATGTTTAGATGCGCATGCGCTAATTCCTGAAGTCGCGGTCCTTTTCAGAGGGGTAATGACGGCGAACGCTGACAGTTCGCCAGCGTTACCCACTGCAAAATCCGGCCCATTGTATTTGTGAGATCTTTGCTGTGCATAAATTGGTTGCTGCATTTGCCTATAAAACAACAGTAACTACATTTCAAAAAGCAGTTATTTGGCTGTAAAGTGCTTTGGAATGTCTTGAGGATGTGAAAGGCACTACATAAAGTTCTTTCTTCAACTCTAGATAGAATATTTTCTTGTAAAATAAATTGCAGTCCAAATGCCTGTCTGGTTTGGCATTCTTTAAATGAGTTAATTGCTCTCTTGCTTGATTATATCCCATTGACTTCACTCTATGGGCAAAATTTGGAACTAAATATCATTTTGAAGTCCTTTGGATAAAAGCATCCTCATTTTTGTCAGCAGTTTGCTATCCATCGTTGTGTGATTCTGTTTCTGTTTACTTGGCAGATTTCTTTGACAGAATTCTATCAATCTAATTCCCTAGGTGTACCATTCCTCTGTACAAGTCCTGTATCTGCTCAAGTGAGGCTATTTCGGTTTCCATGGAAACATTAGATCACCAGTGGTATGCTGGCCTTTGCGTCGCTAATGGTTTTGGTCAACTGGTTTAGTTTTCTAACTTTAGGTAGTGACAACTTATAACGAACATTGATAGACTCCCTTGATCCCCTCAAATTGCCAAGTGGCACAGCTGATTATCAGTTAGCCTACGTCTAAGTTGCCTTTTGTTGGTATTTTTAAAGCACCACGAAGCTCAAGAATCGGTGCTAATGGGGACAACATCAGTAGCAGTCTTCTCAAACTGGAATTCTGTGCACTGGACACAAAATCAAGAATTAATTTGGATTTAGAGAAAGCAAATCAAATATAGTTCTGTATATTCCATCAAACGCAGCTTCCCTGGTTTAATGAAAGATGTGCTGCAGCATTGGCCAAACAAATGGGGACACTTTGGTAGTCTTAGCAATAGCAATATGTGTTTTTTTTGGAATGTTGGAACTGGCCAAATGGACTGCAGTGATCTCTTCTGCCTTGTGCATTTCTACACTCTTGGCTAGGGAAGATGAGGCAACTGATTAAGTAGGGAAATATATCTCCAGGCTAAATCCCTATATGGAAAAGAACCTATGTTTTTGTTTCCACACTTCCCAATTGTAAGGTTTCCTGTGAAGGAATTTGCTCTGATAGCCAGAAAACTTTCTTTACTGCCACATTATTTCCTCGGAATTTCACCATAAGACGAGGTCACCTGAGTGGAAAGGAGGTTAACAGGATTGTGTTGTGTGACATGGGAGGCATCATTTTGATAAAGGATTTTGCTGTGTTCTAGTATTCCTTGATAACTTGCTCAGAATTGGAGTGTTCAACATTTGTACAGAGAATTTTAGCAAACATGTGATGGACACTTTTCCAAATGATACTATTGTGCTGCAAAATTAATAAATGCAGATGAGTTTAGTGAAGGGCCATCTGATTCATTTCAAATATGTAATTGCTGTTAAACTATTCAAATGATTTTTGACCATTTGTAGTGATCAGTGCACACCTCAGAACCTTTTGATTCATGGTTTTATTTTTTTTTTATACAGTGGTGTTTTGCTGAACTTGTGAAGAGTGCAAGTAAATTGTGGAAAATCTGTGTTGCAATCTCTTGTAAAATGTTGTTGCTGCTCTGCTGAGCTTCCAATGATGGTGCTAAATTAGAACCATATATTTTGTGTTTGGAACTTGCACACAAAAACAATTCCAAAGCGGGGTCTTGAAAGTTCAGCTCTCGAAAATGTCACTATACCACTAGCTGCAGTGCTTTTTTTTTAGTCGCCTGTTTTCCTGTTTCACAGCATTAATAAATAAGATTATAGCAATAATCTGTTGTCCAGAGCCTTGGTCAGACCCCATCTGGGGTACTGTGTTCAGTTTTTGGGCACTGCATCCCAGGAAGGACATATTGGATTTGGAAGGGGTGCAGCGCAGATTCACCAGAATAATACCAGGCCTAAAAGGGTTAAATTACGAGGACAGGTTGCATAAATTTGGCTTGTATTCTGTTGCGTATAGAAGAGTGAGGAGTGATCTGATCAAGGTGTTTAAAATGTTAAAGGAATTGGATATTTCCTCTGGTGGGGGAATAAAGACCGAGGGGCTATAATAAAATTAGAGCTAGACCATCTAGTAGCGAAATCAGGAAGCATTTTTCACATAAAAGGGTGGTAGAATTTTGGAATGTTCACCTCAAAAAGGCTGTGGATGCTGAGGCAATTGAAGCTTTCAAGACTGAGATTGGTAGATTTTTGTAAGGTAAGGGAATCTAGGGATATGGATCAAAGGCGAGTAAATGGGGTAAGATTATCTAGGGATATGGATCCAGTCGTGAATGGTGGTGGACCATTAAACAACTAACGGGAGGAGGAGGCTCCATGAATATCCCCATCCTCAATGATGGTGGAGCCCAGCACGTGAGTGCAAAAGACAAGGCTGAAGTGTTTGCAACCATCTTCAGCCGGAAGTGCCGAGTGGATGATCCATATCGGCCTCCTCCTGAAGTCCCCACCATCACAGAACCTACTCTTCAGCCAATTCGATTCACTCCACGTGATATCAAGAAACGGCTCAGCGCACTGGATACAGCAAAGGATATAGGTCCTGACAACATCCCGGCTATCGTACTGAAGACTTGTGCTCCAGAACTAGTCGCGCCTCTAGCCAAACTGTTCCAGTACAGCTACAACACTGGCATCTATCCAACAATGTGGAAAACTGCCCAGATATGTCCTGTCCACAAAAAGCAGGACAAATCCAATCTGGCCAATTACCGCCCCATCAGTCTACTCTCAATCATCAGCAAAGTGATGGAAGGTGTCATCGACAGTGCTATCAAGCAGCACTTACTATCTAACAACCTGCTTACTGATGCCCAGTTTGGGTTCCGCCAAGATCACTCTGCTCCCGACCTCATTACAGCCTTAGTCCAAACATGGACAAAGGAGCTGAATTCCAGAGGTGAGGTGAGAGTGACTGCCCTTGACATCAAGGCAGCATTTGACCGAGTGTAGCATCAAGGAGCCCCAGTAAAACTGAAGTCAGTGGGAATCGGGGGGAAAACTCTCCACTGGCTGGAGTCATAACTAGCACAAAGGAAGATGGTTGTGGTGATTGAAGGTCAATCATCACAGCCCGAGGACATCGCTGTAGGAGTTCCTCAAGGCAGTGTCCTAGGCCCAACCATCTTCAGCTGCTTCATCAATGACCTTCCCTCCAACATAAGGTCAGAAATGGGGATGTTTGCTGATGACTGCACAGTGTTCAGTGCCATTCACAACTCCTCAGATAATGAAGCAGTCCATGCCCACATGCAACAAGACCTGGATGACCTTCAGGCTTGGGCTGATAAGTGGCAGGTAACATTCGCGTCACAGAAGTGCCAGGCAATGACTATCTCCAACAAGCGAGAGTCTAACCACCGCCCCTTGACATTCAATGGCATTACCATCGCTGAATTCCCCACCATCAACATCCTGGGGGTCACCATTGACCAGAAACTTAACTGGACCAGCCACATAAATACTGTGGCAACAAGAGCAGGTCAGAGGCTCGGTATTCTGCGGCGAGTGTCTCACCTCCTGACTCCCCAAAGCCTTTCTACCATCTACAAGGCACAAGTAAGGAGTGCGATGGAATACTCTCCACTTGCCTGGATGAGTGCAGCTCCAACAACACTCAAGAAGCTTGACATCATCCAGGACAAAGCCCGCTTGATTGGCACCCCATCCACCACCTTAAACATTCACTCCCTCCACCACCGGCGTACCGTGGCTGCAGTGTGTACCATCTACAAGATACACTGCAGCAACTCGCCAAGGCTTCTTCGGCAGCACCTCCCAAACCCGCGACCTCTTCCACCTAAAAGGACAAGGGCAGCAGGCGCATGGGAGCACCACCACCTCCAAGTCACACACCATCCTGACTTAGAAGTATATCGTCGACCCTTCATCATCGATGGGTCAAAATCCTGGAACTCCCTCCCTAACAGCACTGTGGGAATACTTTCACCACACAGACTGCAGCGGTTCAAGAAGGCGGCTCACCACCACCTTCTCGAGGGCAATTAGGGATGGGCAATAAATGCTGGCCTTGCCAGCGATGCCCACATCCCATAAAATGAATTTTTAAAATGGAATTGAGGTATAGATCAGCCATGATCAAATTGAATGGCCTACTCCTGCTCCCAGTAAGTACCATTAATAATACACTTTTATATGTTCTAGGTTGAACAATTGTTGCACTTCGGATTGAGGAAAAGGCCATTTCATCAGACAGTAACCATGCCGCCTAAATTTAAACGGCATTTAAATGATGACGACGTGACAGGCTCTATAAGAAGTGAAAGGGTGAGTAAAACTTCTTACTGTTATGCTGTACATAATGGATTAAACAATGTTGTAACCGAGCCATTTGGGGAGTTGTGAATGGGATTGTTTTGTATTCCACAGACCACAATATGGAATCTGCATTTGTATCATGAAAGAGCCAACAGATGTTAGTACTTTGCACTCTCCGTTTCACAAAGGGATTTTTGTCCGGTTTGACTGTGCAGAAGCTGAATGGTGCACAGTAGTCCTGAGTGAGGGTTCAGATGTGTGATTTTGCTCGGCCTCAATAGCCCACATGCCATTGTATTGATCAGCTTTCCCATTACTTCTGACCACTTTCCGCTCCATTATGCACTAATTATTAAAGGCACGGTTAATTCCTTTACTTTTCACTTGAACCCATGTGATGTTGTCAGTAATAATATTTTAAAACTTACCAAATCTCAACTGGGGCGATGGACACCCATGATTTGGGGACGGTTACCATTCCTCATCATTATTCAGTGTCGCCTTCTGAAAAGTGTGGATGTTGGGCGAGATGGGAATGGGCTTGGCTGTAGGGTCCCTGTGGTTGAATAACCTGCAGACAGTTGATGTCTAGGCTTATGATTCATAAAGAGACAACCGCAACAAGAACTTGCATTTACCTAGTGCCTTTTTAATGTAAAGGAATACTTCACAAATAGGTGTAAAGGAAATGCATGCTGATCTGGAAGGGAGAGATTAAGATGAGTGACCAAAAGCTTGATGGAAAAGATGGGACTTCAGAATCTTAGAGATGGTGAGACAGAAATTTGTAGGGAGGAACTTTTCGAGAGTGTGACTAAGGTGGTTGAAAGCTCTGTCACCAATTAAGAAGGCTGGAGTCCGAGAAATTTAAGAAGAGAATATAGGGCTGGAAGAGATTAGAAATAGAGTTGGGTGAGGACAAGTTGTCAGAGGATGACTGCTGCCCATGCAGCCGTACCCCACCATGAGTCAGCATTGTCTATGGAGCATGGGTACTAATTATATAATGTGCTTTTAATTTTGATTTGTAAATGTTATTGTGGTGTAACAAAAATAGGCACTATAGTTTCTGAAGTCACTTTGCAAATTGTCTTCCTCACAAAATGCCTCAGCCCTGTTGTTATTCACCGATACGCCATTTATTGCCTTGTAAACTTGGGAACACTGATTTATGTGTGTCGGTAATCTATATTGGAAAAACTTATGTTCACTCTGTTCCTTCCTCAGACTAAAGTGGTCAACCCAATAATATCTTCTGTTACAGATTGCAATGTTTTATAAAAAAAATTTTTTTTTAAAAAATCCATATTTATTAACAATGAGTAAAAAATCTTCAGCTGCAGGAACCCTATGACTTGTGTCATGATTCAGGTTCACTCCAGATACCTTTTACTTGTATCCAATACAAAAGGTCCACTTGTGAATAGAAATGTGCTCTTACGCACAATTAACCTGGAATTCTGTGCTGAATCATGAATCCTCTTATTGTTACTGGATAGTAGCAAGAGGGTTTGAGTACAGGAATAAGAATGTCTTGCTGCAGTTGTACAGGGCCTTGGTGAGACCACATCTTGAGTATTGTGTGCAGTTTTGGTCGCCTTATCTGAGGAAGGATGTTCTTGCCATGGAAGGAGTTCAGCGAAGATTCACCAGGCTGATACCTGGGATGGCAGGAATGACGTATGAGGAGAGATTGGGTCGATTGGGCTTGTACTCGCTGGAGTTTAGAAGAATGAGAGGGGATCTCATTGAAACTTATAAAATTCTGACAGGACTGGACAGACTAGATGCAGGAAGTATGTTCCCGATGGTCGGGGAGTCCAGAACCAGGGGTCACAGTCTAAGGATAAGGGGTAGGCCATTTAGGACAGAAATGAGGAATTTCTTCACCCAGAGAGTGGTGAACCTGTGGAATTCTCTACCACCGAAGGCAGTAGAGGCCAATTCATTAAATATATTCAAGAAGGAGTTGGATATATTTCTTAAGGCTAAAGGGATCAAGGGGTATGGGGAGAAAGCAGGGACCGGGTACTGAATTTGGATGATCAGCCATGATCGCATTGAATGGCGGAGCAGGCTCGAGGGGCCGAATGGCCTACTCCTGCTCCTATCTTCTATGTTTCTATGTATGTCCCCCGCAACTTCGGATGGTGAATAATAAATAGCTAAATTATAACATGGGGTTTATTCATGAATAGATTTATTTACAGAAATAGTAATATGAGGAAGACACCGAATTAATTTAATTACAGCAGTCTGGAGCCAATTTATGAAGAGTTAAAACACACAAACCCAATCAGTTGAGATCCTTTACAAACTTCTGGCTGACAAAATACCTTTTTTAGAAATAAATAATAGTTTTATTCCACTGCATATAGTCCTTGTAGGAATAATGTGAGCACAAGCCTATTAAGTTGTATTACAAACCCTGCTTCATTCATGGCAAATGGGAGGGTGGGGGCGTGGGGGATGGCGAGAAACTGCTGATACGTGAGACATTAATTTTAAATGCATTAAACTCTTTGGATAAACAAGTCCTGCGTTTGAAGATTAGTCTGTGAGACAGAAGTAATCTACATGAAAAATGTCAACGCTGTTCGCAATCTACAAATGTAGAGGCGCAAACAATGACAGCCTGTCTGTGTTTGGATGGTTTCACATGTCCCATTGACACAAATAACTCAAATGACTCTTCTTTGGAATGGCCTCCCTGATTGGATTTACCTCTAGTAGTTCATTCACCCTTGATCAGTTATGCAAGCAAAATATTCATATGTTATGCTACTTTGTCTCTTCAAAGGGCTGCTTTAGACCTTTTTGTCTCGTTCGGCAATATGGAGGATGTTATTTTAAAATTAATCTTCAGCTGCTTTCACGTGGCAGCGTAGTTCTCCCATATCCGTCGCTGGATCAAAACCCTGGAACTCCCTCCCTAACAGCACTGTGGGAGTACCTTCACCACACGGACTGCAGCAGTTCAAGAAGGGGGCTCACCACCACCTTCTCAAGGGCAATTAGGGATGGACAATAAATGCTGGCCTTGCCAGCAACGCCCACATCCCAAGAACGAATAAAAAAAATATTTAGGTTTGTAATATGCAGTTGGTTGTCCTGCATGGAGCAGTGCCATCATGATATCACAACAGAAATAACAGTCGTTTGTATGTGGTGACATCATAGCACAGCATCATGACTTTGCCACTGTTGTTCAACTCATTGTTGATTTTATGGTACAAGAAACTTTGGTTTATCCGGAGGTTGTATGTCCGGAATACTCTCTTTAACGGCAAAAATCAGGAGCCGTTTTTTTAGTTCTCGTTCTTTTTTTTTTCCCAGTAAGGCACTGCAAGGTCTGTAGCTATAGCAACAGCTTCAGCTAGAGACGTTTGCAGCTGCAGCCAACTCTTTAGAAGCTGTTGCTAAGCAACAGTGTTTGTTGTCAGATACGGAGATGAAAACCTCCGTATGCTTCAACATTAACTTTGTATGTCCAGCAGTTTTGATAGATCGGCAACCCGTCGGTGCCGGATATCACAAAGTTTCCTGTACTACTGGCACAGAGTGGCTGCCATGTATCTTGGATAACAGTAGTCCCTTCGCTCAGCAAGGGTCACTGGAAAATGATCAGGAGTAACTTTTCCCCTCCCCAAGTCTGATGATACTGTGGTCAGTTGTAGTCTCTTAGCTGAGATTTGCACAGAATGGGGATCAAAACTTTCTAGTCTGTCTAGCACAGCATGCATTGCATCTGCCCACTGAGCTATTAAGGATGCATGAACAGGTCTGCTACCGTAGAACGGTTGCATTACTGCTGTCCAATTTTTTTTTTTTTAAATTCTGATAGTCATGAAAATTGAAAAATAATTGTGTATTTTGTATTAACCCAAAACTTCTTTTTTCCTTCCTGCATGCAAAGATCTGAAAATGGTAAACTGATCATGTAATGGTCTGTGTAGATGTTGAAAACACCCCCCTGCTGACCAATTAGTGAAACAGCATATAATAAAAAAATGTCATTATGTGCGCTTTTAAGATTTTAAAAGTGCCGTCACCTGGAATGGAAAAGATTTTTGCCACAAATGCAAAAATGTTGTTCAAGTGCTCAGTATCTTTGGCAATGACTAACCTTTTTTTCCCGGAAAAAGAATGATCAAAAACAAAACAAAATGCAATAAATGTTGATGGTATGTTTCAGAAAAGTTGGAATTTTAACTCGGATCAGATACATTCCTTGCAAATAAGCAGCAAGGAAAAAGTTTGATGATTGAATTTATTTTCCTTTTTATTGGGAACTACCTGACCTGCATTTGTTTCCTTTTCAAAACAACACAACTGAGTAGCAAGTGAGTGAGGTGGGGTGAATCAAACTGGTGTCCACAGTGCATCAGTTAGGTGTACAATCAAGCTGCATTATCTGGTAATACTGCATTTTAATATGGCATTCAGGGGCCTTGTATATTCATCGCTTGTGACTTCATTTCCCCCTCTTCCATGTTTTCTGTATATTGCTCTGTCATTGTATCCGTCTTTCAGATGAGACGTTAAACCGAGGCCCTGCCGCTCTCAGGTGGACGTACAAGATCCCATGGCACTATTTTGAAGAAGAGCTGGGGAGTTCTCCCCAGTGTCCTGGCCAATATTTATCCCTCAGTCAACATCACTAAAACAGATTATCTGGTCACACAACTGTTTGTGGGAGCTTGCTGTGCACAAATTGGCTGCCATGTTTCCTGCATTACGACAGTGACTACACTTCAAAAGTTTTCATTGGCTGTAAAGCGCTTTGGGATGTCCCGAGATCATTAAAGGCGCTATATTAATGCAAGTGTTTTTCTTTTCAAGATAATGTTTGTTAAAGTTTAATAAATCCCAAATAAGGAAAAACAAATATCAGACGGAGTTGCAAATTATTTCACTCCATTTGAGTTTTGCTGTCATGGATTATGATTTCATTAAATATGCTTAACTGAATTACTGCCTTGTAACTATCTACCAGCCACGTTTGTTATCCTGTAAACCTCTGCAGTAGGACTATTTAATTTTGCTTAAAGTGCGTGTTTACTGTACTTTAGATTACAGACTACAAAAATTCTTGGCATAGTTTGTCTGCTGTCTTGCTGATCAACAATCGGTTGAGTTAACAAAGTCTTGCAGTACATTTGAAATGACAGATCAACTTGCCATTTTCTTCTGTAATATACATGCCATTAGATTAGCATCCACTTCCAGGCTTAAATGGTACTGTTCCTTCGTCTTTAACCTTGTAATGACTTTCTACATAGCATTTATCATGCCATCATTGAACTTGTACATTTTTTACGCACTGAAACCTTTGCTTTAAAAATACAACACGGTCTGCGCTTGAAGGGGGGGGGGGAAGGAAGGGGTAAATTGAAAACTAATCTAGGGAAACATTATTTCAGTGAGCGAGTGGTCAATCTCTGGAACAGGCTCCCTAGTGAGATGGTGAAAGGAGATACTTGTCTTCTTAGGAACCGAGGATGACTTGCTTCCACATTAACAATGAGTTCTCAGGTGACTGATGAGTCCAATGCGGGACCTACAGTCTCTGTCACAGGTGGGGCAGACGGTGGTTGAAGGGACGGGTGGGTGGGGTACTTGGGTTGACTTGCGCTTGGCTTCCGCTTGCTCCCGGTGAAGGGACTCAAGGTGTTCAGCGCCTTCCCGGATGCTTCTCCTCCACTTTTTGCGGTCTTGGGCCAGGGATTCCCAGGTGCCAGTGGGGATGTTGCACTTTTTCAAGGAGGCTTTGAGGGTGTCCTTGAAGCGTTTCCTCTGCCCACCTGGGACTCTCTCGCCGTGTCGGAGCTCCGAGTAGAGCGCTTGTTTTGGGAGTCTCATCTCGGGCATGTGGACGATGTGACCCACCTATTGGAGCTGATTGAGCTTGATTTGATTGGGATTACGGAAACATGGCTCCAGGGTGGCCAAGGCTGGGAACTCAACATCCAGGGGTATTCAATAGTCAGGAAAGATAGGCAAAAAGGAAAGGGAGGTGGGGTAGCATTGCTGGTTAAAGAAGGGATTAACACAATTGTAAGGAAGGATATTTGCTCTGATGATGTGGAAGCTGTATGGGTAGAACTGAGAAATACCAAGGGGCAGAAAACGTTAGTGGGAGTGGTATGTAGACCTCCAAACAGTAATGCGGAGGTTGGGGATGGCATTAAAAGGGAAATTAGAGAAGCGTGCATTAAGGGCACAGCAGTCATCATGGGTGACTTTAATCTACATATAGATTGGGCTAACCAAATTATTAACAATACTGTGGAGGAGGAATTCCTGGAGTGTTTACGGGATGGTTTCCTGGACCAATATGTCGAGGAACCAACCAGAGATCAGGCCATCTTAGACTGGGTATTATGTAACGAGAAAGGATTAATTAGCAATCTTGTTGTACGAGGCCCCTTGGGTCAGAGCGATCATAATATGATAGAATTCTTCATTAAGATGGAGAATGAAGTAGTTGACTCAGAAACTAGGGTCCTGAATTTAAATAAAGGAAACTACGATGGTCTGAGGCGTGAGTT
Organism: Somniosus microcephalus; assembly: GCF_052327205.1. Taxonomy (NCBI): domain Eukaryota; kingdom Metazoa; phylum Chordata; class Chondrichthyes; order Squaliformes; family Somniosidae; genus Somniosus; species Somniosus microcephalus. The sequence goes on along the minus strand of NC_140989.1, from coordinate 245,850,171 downwards.
GGGTAGGATTGATTGGGGAATGTCACTCAGGGTTGACGGTGGATAGGAAATGGCAAACATTCAATGACCGCATGGATGAACTACAGAATTTGTTCATCCCAGTTTGGCATAAAAATAAAACAAAAAAGGCGACTCAACCGTGGCTAACAAGGGAAATTAGGGATAGCATAAGATCCAAGGAGAGGACATATAAATTGGCCAGAAAAAGCAGTAAACCTGAGGATTGGGAGCAGTTTAGGATTCAACAAAGGAGGACAAAGGGATTAATTAAGAAGGGGAAAATAGAATATGAGAGTAAGCTTTCAGGGAACATAAAAACTGACTGTAAAAGCTTTTATAGATATGTGAAGAGAAAAAGATTGGTGAAGTCAAGCGTAGGTCCCTTGCAGTCAGAATCAGGGGAATTTATAATGGGGAACAAAGAAATGGCAGACCAATTAAATACATATTTTGGTTCTGTCTTCACTAAGGAGGACACAAATAACCTCCCAGAGATGTCGGGGAACATAGGGTCTGATGAAAGGGAGGAACTGAAAGAAATCAGTATTTGTAGGGAAATGGTGTTAGGGAAATTGATGGGATTGAAGGCCGATAAATCCCCAGGGCCTGATAATCTACATCCTAGGGTACTTAAGGAAGTGGCCCTAGAAATAGTAGATGCATTGCTGATCATCTTCCAACATTCGATGGAATCTGGAACAGTACCCATGGATTGGAGGGTAGCTAATGTTACCCCACTATTCAAAAAAGGGTGGTAGAGAGAAAACGGGGAATTACAGACCGGTAAGCCTGACATCGGTAGTGGGGAAAATGCTAGAGTCCATTATAACAGATGTAATAGCAGAACACTTGGAAAACAGTGACAGGATCGGACAAAGTCAACATGGAATTACAAAAGGTAAATCGTGCTTGACTAATCTACTGGAATTTTTTGAGGATGTAACTGGTAAAATAGATAAGGGAGAACCAGTGGATGTGGTGTATTTGGACTTTCAGAAGGCTTTCGATAAAGTCCCGCATAAGAGATTAGCGTGTAAAGTTAAAGCACATGGGATTGGGGGCAAGGTATTGACTTGGATAGAGAACTGGTTGGCAGACAGAAAGCAAAGAGTTGGAGTAAACGGGTCTTTTTCCGAGTGGCAGGCATTGACTAGTGGGGTACCGCAGTGATCGGTCCTTGGACCCCAGCTATTCACAATATATATTAATGATCTAGACAAGGGAACTAGATGTAATATCTCCAAATTTGCAGACGACACAAAGCTGGGTGGGCATGTGTGCTGTGAGGAGGTTGCCGAGAAACTACAGGATGATTTGGACAAGTTGGGTGATTGGGTAGAAGCATGGCAGATGCAATATAATGTGGATAAATGTGAGGTTATCCACTTTGGTGGCAAAAACAGGAAGGCAGATTATTATCTGAATGGCAATAGCTTGGGAGAAGGGGAAGTGCAACGAGACCTGGGTGTCCTTGTGCACCAGTCGCTGAAGGTTAGCATGCAGGTGCAGCAGGCGGTTAAAAAGGCAAATGGTATGTTGGCCTTTGTAGCGAGAGGGTTTGAGTACAGGAACAAGGATGTCTTGCTGCAGTTGTACAGGGCCTTGGTGAGACCACATCTGGAGTATTGTGTGCAGTTTTGGTCGCCTTATCTGAGGAAGGATGTTCTTGCCATGGAAGGAGTTCAGTGAAGATTCACCAGGCTGATACCTGGGATGGCAGGAATGACGTATGAGGAGAGATTGGGTCGATTGGGCTTGTACTCGCTGGAGTTTAGAAGAATGAGAGGGGATCTCATCGAAACTTATAAAATTCTGACAGGACTGGACAGACTAGATGTAGGAAGGATGTTCCCGATGGTCGGGGAGTCCAGAACCAGGGGTCACAGCCTAAGGATAAGGGGTAAGCCATTTAGGACAGAAATGAGGAGGAATTTCTTCACCCAGAGAGTGGTGAACCTGTGGAATTCTCTACCACAGAAGGCAGTAGAGGCCAATTCATTAAATATATTCAAGAAGGAGTTGGATATATTTCTTAAGGCTAAAAGGATCAAGGGGTATGGGGAGAAAGCAGGGACCGGGTACTTAATTTGGATGATCGGCCATGATTGCATTGAATGGCGGAGCAGGCTCGAGGGCCCGAATGGCCGCCTCCTGCTCCTATCTTCTATGTTTCTATGTCAAAGCTTCGATGCTGGGGATGTTGGCCTGAGCGAGAACACTGACGTTGGTGCGCCTATCCTGCCAATGGATTTGCAGGATCTTGCGGACGCAGCATTGGTGGTACCTCTCCAGTGCTTTGAGGTGCCTGCTGTACATGGTCCATGTCCCTGAGGCATACAGCAGGGCGGGTATCACTGCTGCTCTGTAGACCATGAGCTTGGTGCTGCGTTTGAGGTCCTCGTCTTCAAACACACTCTTCCTCGGGCGACCGAAGGCTGCACTGGCACACTGCACACTTCGACGTCTGCCCTTGTTGGCAGTAGGCTCCCGAGGTATGGAAAGTTGTCCAAGGCCTTGTCGTGGATTTTGATAATCGGGGGGCAGTACTGTGTGGCGGGGACAGGTTGGTAGAGGACCTTTGTCTTACGGATGTTTAGTGTAAGGCCCATGTTTTCGTACGCTTCGGTGAAGGTGTTGACGACTGTTTGGAGTTCGACCTCCGAGTGTACGCAGACGCAAGCGTCGTCTGCATACTATAATTCGACGACAGAGGATGGGACGACCTTGGATCTGGACTGGAGGCGATGGGACGACCTTGGATCTGGACTGGAGGCGATGGAGGTTGAATAGTTTCCCGTTTGCTCTATAAATTAGCTCCACTCCAGCGGGGAGCTTACTGAGGGGTGAGATGGAGCATTGCAGCAAGGATGATCGAGAAGAGCGTTGGTGCAATGAGACAGCCTTGCTTGACCCCGGTCCATACGTGAATTGGGTCTGTGGTGGAACCGTTGGTCAGGATCAACGTATCAAGCAGATATTATTGATTCATTCAAATGCAAATTAGATGGGTTCGTTTCAGGAAATAACATTTTGGGATATGGTGTGTGAGTAATTTGAGACATGACCTAAGTGTAGCATTCTTGGGAGGAACAGGTTGGACGTGCGGTTTCCAAAGCGCTCCTCCACTTTTTTTTCTTTGCCTCATGTCTGGGTCTGTTTGACTGACTAATTACTATGATTAGTCAACAACTCCATTATTGTTGTATCACGTGATGACCAGGATAGTAGAAGCTGAACTAGATGAGCTGTGGGCCTTTTTTCGTCTAGAAATTCCTATGTACAAGGGCAGAAGGGAGGTGTGTGTGAGAGTAAATACTGGAAAGATCCAACCCCAGACTAATATCGGTCAAAAATGTAGAGTACCAGCACGGGTTGCTGCTAATCTTGAAGCTGTGATACGTGACCTGACACAGTTGCACACAAAATCCCTTTTTAAAGCAATGCTGCAGGATCTGGCCCTATGACTAACTCATTTTACACATACTTAAGCAGAATGATTTTCAAGTATTTATCTCTGTACTTCTTGAAAAATATACTTTTTTTTTATTTTTTATAAAAGGTTGAGTTTTGGATGGTGCATCCCCTCTGCTGCCCATTGCTGTCGGTGTATTTATATATATTGTGGAAGTGGCATGCTGTAATATCGTGTTTGCAGTAGAATGACTTTATTAAAGATTCTGCTAATCTTTTAAAATCAACTAAATCTTTTATCCAGCACGGACGGGACCGACGTGGTGCCGGTTCATCAAAAATTCCGGATAACTGAACGCTATAGTAAAAGATAGGGAGAGCTGACAGCTCCGTATAAAGCAACAAGCCCTGTTGACTAGAACGATGAACACAAGTTTCAAGCGTCTCTAGCTTAGCAACAGCTGCAGCCACACCCTTGCACAGCACAGATGGAAGAAGGCAAATAAATATGAAGTAAAACCTACTCCTGAATTTACTGGTTAACCGACATTTCCGGTTATTTAGGTGCCGGTAAATCGAAAGTTTCCTGTACAAGTTGCGCTTCCGCTCTCTCTCTCATTTACAGTTTTAGTCTGCTTCTCATTATCTGATTTGGTTTGCTGTGGATTATCACTGTGCCCTTTCACTCCTAGCATCTGGATTTGGTTCCAGCCTGCACTGTTGTGGTGGATGTCGCCTCCTCTATAGGCAGTAAGGATCCTGCAGAGAGTGAGGTTGCATAACTTCAACCTAGAACCAACTGCCCACACTTCAGTACAGATTGGTAGTTTCAGTCAGATGGATGGTTGGAAAATGCAGGAGTGGGGGTGGGGGGTAGAAAGTGGCCCTCTGAGATTGGTGATTTAGAAACCTTAAAACAAAAGGAAATTACTGTGCATGCTGAAAATCTAAAATAACAGAGAATGCTGGATAACACTCAGCAGGTCAAATGGCATCTGTGGAGAGAGAAACAGAGTTAACGGCCCCGATTTTCCTGGTGCTGTCGGGCGGGGTTTCAGGTGGGCGAGGGCTGAAAATCTCAAATGGGGGTCGCGACCCGCCCCGCCCGACTTTCGCCCCGGTGTTTCAGTGCGACCCGAATCAGTCCCGCCTGCAGCCGGCGGGACTGGTCGTCGGGAGCCTAATGATCAATAATTGGCAGCTGTAATCCAATTTTAAGGGGCCCTTGCAATTTTCAGCCGTTCCCCACGTAAACCGCGCCTGGTGGGAACACTGCTGATGAAACCTGGCGTGAACAATGTTGGCTTGCTTACTTTCAGCTGCAGGTCAATCAGGAATGAAGAGATTTAATCAGACAGCATTGGTAGGCTGCAGGACCTTGTTGCTCCAGGCTTGGGGCAACTTGTTGAAGGCTTAGGCACAGCTGTGGAAGGTTGGAGCCTCACACACTTCTCCAGTGTGAGCTCCTGGGAAGCCCCTCTCACCACCCTCACTCAGCACTTCCTCAACAGAGGCATCTGCCAGAAGCATGGGAGGCTTTTTGTTCCTTCCCTTCTTGGCATTAGAGGATCTCCAACAGCAGAGGAGGCTGGAGCAGATCCAGCAACAACAGTGATAGTGGATTGGCAGTTAGGATCAGATCAGCCATGATCTTATTGAATGGCGGAGCAGGCTCGAGGGGCCGATTGGCCTACTCCTGCTCCTATTTCTTATGTTCTTATGTAACAGCAGCACCAGCAGGAGCGATAGGCTGCCGCTCAGCCACCTGAGGCAGCACAGGCCAAAAGGGGCCAGCGCATGGAAGGCCGTTGGCGCAGGAGATACCCCCCAAACAGGGTCTACAGACACATGGTGAGCTACCTCAATATGACTGAGCAGCAGTGCCAAAGGCGGCTCCGACTTTCGCGAGAGGTAGTGACTGACATCTGCGCAATGCTCCAGCAAGACCTGGAGCCCAGAGCACCAGGTCGACACTCCTTACCAGCGGCCATCAAAGTCACCACTGCACTCAACTTTTATGCCTCAGGCTCCTTCCAGGGATCAGCAGCAGACATCAGCGGCATCTCCCAGGCGGCCGCACACACTTGCATCAAACAGGTCACCGATGCCCTCTTTGCCCTCGCGCACAATCACATCCATTTCACCCAGGATCGCGCTAATGTGAGGGCACGAGCGCTTGGATTAGCTCAGCTGGCAGACTTTCCAAGGGTGCAGGGCGTCATTGACTGCACACGTGTGGCCCTTAGGGCACCCCACCGCAATCCAGGAGTTTTTGTCAACCGCAAGGGCTTCCACTCCCTTAACGTTCAGCTGGTGTGTGACCACAAGAAGGTGATTTTGCATGTTTGTGCCAGGTTCCCTGGCAGCTGCCATGACTCCTTCATACTGCACCAGTCTAGTGTGCCTCCGCTACTCAGTCTGCCAAACAAACTTCAGGGATGGCTACTTGGAGACAAGGGATATCCCCTGCGGTCTTGGCTAATGACGCCGTTGAGGAGACCAGCCAACGAAGTTGAGGAGCGCTACAACTCCAGCCACATTTCCACCAGATGCATTATCGAGCAAGCCATCGGATTGCTAAAGATGCGCTTCAGATGCCTCGATAGATCAGGTGGAGCCCTACAGTACTCATCAGCCAGGATCTCCAAAATCGTCGTGGTATGCTGTGTGCTTCACAACATGACACCGCATCATGGCTTGCCGATTCCGCAGGACAAAGAGGCTCCTCACAGAGCCGCCTCGGATGAGGATGATGCTGAGGAGGAGGAGGACGGAAACGAGCATCCTGCAGAGGCCCGTCAACCAGCGGCACCAGTGCGCGAGAACATTGCTGGGCGGAATGCAAGGAACGCACTCATCCTGGCCAGATTTGCGTAGCCTGGTACATCAAACACTGTAGCCTCGCTGCTTCTTAACTGACCATGGACAGTGGCCCATGCCTGCGCATTTCTACCTATTTGACCAGCTTGCTAACATCTGCAAGTAATCCTAAGGCCTCGATGTGATATCCCCATTCGCCAAATGACAGACGCCATAACTGCAGCAGTTGCCACCAGATTTTTTATGTACAGGAAACTGATGGCATTAAAACTATATACAAGACTTTTCACCCAAGTGACTACCCTTGTGATTAGTGGTGCTTTATTTTTCTCTTGCGCGTGCTCCTACGTAGTGGTACCCCTGTGGCTTCAGCAGATGTGGAAGCCCCTTGCTCACTTTCCTGCTGCTCCTGTCTCGACACCTTTGGTGGGCATCCTCTGGGGTGGCGAGCCTGTGAGGGCTCGCCAGCAGTCTGCTGCTCCTGTGGCTGTGCAGGGGTTGAGACTCCTATCTCACTTGGGTGTGGACTCCGGCGGGGCTCTGACCAAGGGCTCTGAAGTGGCATGGAAGTGTGAGCGCGTGGAGAGGAGCCCCCACTTCCTTGAGGTGTGCCAACAACCTCCCTCTCGTGGGTCAGCTCCCCCTCAGCGCCTGCAAGTGGCTGGAGAGCACCTTGCTGCACATCAGGGGGGCCATGGGGACCCGTCTCTGCACTGGAAGTCCTGCTCAGAGGGACTTCCATGAAGGTCTGGTTTCGGTGCTCAAGAGATGTCATTCTATTCTGAGCACTCACCATGTTTTTGATACCCTGGCGACTAAGCTCCTCCATGGCCGTAGCCCTCCTCTCCTCGGCCGCAGCCCTCCTCTCCTCGGCCGCAGCCCTCCTCTCCTCGGAGATAGCCATCCTTTCCGTGGTGATGCTTTCATGCGCCAATGACTCCCAAAAGGCTGTGCTCATGTTCGCCATGGACTCCTCCATTCACTCCACACTCGCAGCGACCCTGGAGACAAAACCTGCCAGAGACTCCTGCATCTATGCATGGAGATCCATCACCTCCTCTCTTGCGGATGGACCCAGAGGCATAGGGTCGACGTGCAGCTGAGCTGGCAGAGGCCTGTGCCCTCCGACGAGGACTCTCCACTGCTGTCCCTGTCTCCACAATCTGCTGATGCTCACTTGTGAGCTGTGAAACACCAGGTGACAACACTACTCTATGTCCCGAAGGCCCCCCCGAGGTGTGAGTGTCTGCGCTGGTGCTGGGTGCGCTTACTTCTGCTGACGCTGCGCCCTCAGAGGCTGGAGCTTCCTCTGAGGAGTCTAGCTGCAAAGCCTTTTCCTCCTCGGCAGTGGTGACGGGGGCTCCGGATGGTCCTGTGGGGGAGTAAAGGAAAGAGTTAGAGATGTGATGCCAAGGCTACTTGCACATTGGATTTGGCAGATGCTCATAAGTCCAAATGATGTAGCTTCAGAATCATATCAGCGACTCATGCTACGTCAATGAGAGAAATGGGAAACTACCAGCTTGTGGGCTTGCTCCTGTCTCTCCTGCCCCAGCTTCCGCAGCCACGTCAGCCCCAGCAATCTCCATCACTGCTTCCTCCCAGGGGGTCAGGTGGGCAATTGAGGGTGGTCCTTCTCCAGTCCTCGCTCGCTCTCTCCTATTGTGAGCTCTCTTTTCCTGCAATGAGGGAGACAAGTGGAGTTTGAGTGAGAGTGCAGGAGTGAGTGTAGAGATTGCATAGCATAGATACTTAGAAGGAGACAAAGATGCTGTGAGGCTGCAAGACCAAGGGCCCTCCCTATGTGTTGTCAGTTGTGTTCCAAGCATCAGAGTGAGGCAGTGTGAGGGCTGCATGGTGGAATAGTTATGTGAATGTGAGCATAGAGAGAGAGGGAATGGGTAAGGGTGCATGGATGTGACTGTGAAGTGGGATGTGGAGGAAGTGATTGCTGAAGCTGAGTGCTCTTGGGGAAAGGCAATGGGGATCAGGTTGAGGGTGATAGAAACTTCATACTTACTTTTCCTGTACGGTGAAGGTCATGGAAGCGCTTCCTGCACTGCATCCAGGTCCGACGGGTGACTCCCTGAGAGTTGACCTCTGCAGCCACCTCCATCCATGCAGCCCTGGTCTCTTTGGGAGGCCTCTTCCTCCCTGAGCTAGGGAAAAGGACCTCCCTGTGGGCCCTAACCCCATCCACCAATGTCTGCAATGAGGTCTCATCAAATTTGGTGGTAGCTCGGCCTCTGCCGCTGGCAGCAGCTGGTGCAGGCTCCTCTGCCATTCTGTACGACTGGTTGGGAAGCCTGCAGAGGTTGAGAAGCTTGCTGGAGACTTTAAAAGCACCACGAATGATGACATCATACTGTGGGGCTTTCTGACTGGAAATGGACACTTAGCAAGGGTGCCCACATGCTGGAAATTAATTGGCCAATTGAGGGAAAATTCCGTGCAGCTGGCTCACCCATTTAAATTCGGGTTGGAAGCCGACATTTGGGAAACCCGACAATTCCCCGCACCTTCGGGAAAATCGGGGCCAACGTTTCAGGTCGATGTGCTTTCATCAGAATTGGTTAAGAAACCTTATTGGCCTAGAGTAGACAGCTTTGTTCTCTATTTGGACTATAGTAAACCTGGCCAGGGAGTGTTGGAGTGTTGTATGATGCTATGTGCCATGGTGTTAAAATGGTTAATTTCCTGGCATTAACATCACTCATGAGTAAAGACGTTCGCTGGAATGTAAAAATTTGCTCTTTTGATTTGAACATTTAAAAATGCTGAGATGGGAAAACTGTATTTGGATTTTCATCTGTTTCTGCAGCCCTTAGTGGTGAATTGTAGTGACTCAAAGTGCCGAGTGCCTAACTGTACCCAATTTGGAGGTTGCACAGAACCTGACCGGGCCACTTGGTGAGGCTGTGCCACGCCAGCCATTTTAGAATGGACTTAAAATAGTTTTCAAATAAAAATACCCTGTAGACTGTGTTTTGTTTTTTAATTCGATAATTACAGCATGCTGTATTTATATAAATTCCAGTTAATAAGATTTAGTTTTTTATAGCATAATTTGGAAAATAAAGTCATGATGATATGGCAGGGCAGCCAAACACTGCAACCCAAATGAAAGTCCAAATCTTTTTATTAGAATTACCATTTATAGTGATGTGTAAATAAGCCACTTAATCCAATTCCCTTTAAATGCCTCCAGTAAACACTAACCATTTTAAAAACTAAATGGCTAACTTTTTTTTAATTACTTCATCCAATTTATATTCTTTTTAAGAGCCATCATTTTTGTGTGATGGCTATCCAAAGTACAGCCAAGCAGGAAAGATTAGTTAACTGTAATCACAATATTTACTTCGATTCGGTAAGTGAAAAGATTTATCAGAATGGCTGGAAAAAGCCATTTGTCCCATTGATGCTTGTTGCCATACTGTTCTACTTGCCCAATCCAGGGATCTACTATATTGTTAATACTACTAGTATCTTTGCCCCTGCTACCTTACCTGATAAATTATTCCAAATGTTTATCAGCCTTTTAAGTGAGGACTTTTTTTTCTATCTGTTATAAATTGTATTTCATCCTAGTGGCAAACTTGAATTAGTACACTGGGTGTAACTTCCCTGTACCACTGAATACTTTCAGATGCCTCAATGAGGTTGATGTATTTTTTTTTCCCCTTCCTAGCTCATGTGGGTTGAGGTAAATTGTACTGTCCAGACTGGGAATGAATGTGGGACCTTCCCAGTCTGTGTGGTTCTGTCACAATGAATAGTGCAATTACTCCCGAGTCATATGGGAGCTTAGATTCCAGCACAGGAAGTCCTAAAATGCTTGGTATAAATTGCAGTCATCATCCCAAGATTCATGTAAATCAAAAGTCCAAGCCACACGTTTTTTGGTATGGTGATTGAATATTTTCAGAAACTAAATTACTAATTTCTTTGGCTACATTGAAATACGTGGCCTAATCCATGAAAGTCCCCTATGATGTAATTGCCGTGGTATGTATCTGTGTTATGCCATTTTTTAAAACTATTGGCCCAGAATTTTCTGAAACGTTATTAATGTGCAACTTGGCCAGCAACTTGTGCCAAGGAAGAGATACCTTGTGAATTGCAAATTGCCACAAGTTGCTGGCGGATTTGCGCCGTTAACTTTGCAAAAGCAGCATCTCTCCCTTAAGCTCCCTGTGATTTTCATGAAGTTGCCTGTTAAACTCGCCACAGAAAGTAATTAATAACGTGAGCATCCCCTTTAACTATGTGATTGTTAATGACTGCCAATAAACCTCTCCGGCCTAGAAAGTGAACAATTAAAAGTGTGGAGTCTCATTTCTTCAGGTAGTGAATTGTTGGAGATTTTAAAAATGTCACATTTTAAAATTACATGGTTTTTCTTACTTTTCCTTTGTTTTCTCTCTCTCTCTCTCTCCAATCTTTTTTCCCCTCTATTTCTCTTTCTGTACCTGATTTGACATTGAATTCACCCACCTTCTCAGTCCTTCCTCTGTTTCTTTCTTTTCTCGATCCTTTAATGTAATTGATTAAGGAGGTACGCTGTTTGTCCCATTGTTCACCAAGGTCACATATGCCCTCTTTCCATCGCTGCGTCGTTATCAAATCACACTTCTAAAATTTTAACTGAAGGGTGCAGGAACAAGTCTAATTAACAGGCATGCCGTGAGATGCCCTTCTCCAGCAAATGCTGGGCCATTATCTTTTGAATCTGAATCTATTTTGTAATCTGAACATTTTTATCAGTTATTGAGGTGAGGGCATAAATGCTGTGATCCAGTGTCAAGTCGGGTTCTGCATGATTTACTTTCATTTCTACCATCAAGCAACCACTGTGACTGTGAATGAGGGCATATGAGACTACGTGCAAACTTAAAACTAAAGATAAATCAGCCAGCCATGTGTAAACACGTCTTCAAGCTAGTGTAGAGTTTAACGGATAGTTTAAGATATGTGACTGAGTAACTCCCAAAAGTAGCCTCCTGAGGATGACCAGTGCCTGACCCTTATAACAAACTCTTACCTGTTTTGCAGCGGAACCTGTTGGAAGATGACTCTGATGAAGAGGAAGACTTTTTCCTGTGAGTATGTAGAAACATAGAAAAATAGGAGCAGGAGTAGGCCATTAGGCCCTTCGAGCCTGCTCCGCCATTCAATAAGGTCATGGCTGATCCTCTATCTCAATACCATATTCCCGCTCTCTCCCCATACCCCTTGATGCCGTTTGTGTCTAGAAATCTATCTATCTCCTTAAATATATTCAGTGACTTGGCCTCCACAGCCACAGGTTCACCACCCTCTGAGTGAAGAAATTCCTCCTCATCTCAGTCCTAAATGTCCTACCCAGTATCCTGAGACTGTGACCCCCTCGTTCTCAACCCCCCAGCCAGGGGAAACATCCTCCCTGCATCCAGTCTGTCTAGCCCTGTCAGAATTTTAGACGTTTCAATGAGATTTTTACTTTTTATTTCACCATGCGATAGGTTTCAATTCCATAATACAGTTAACCCTCATCATAGCAATCTGACGAGGACTGGCAAAGCAGCTGATTCTGCTGAGATCACCGTAATGAGGCTTCAGCCCCATCATGATTTACTGTTGAAATTGACTCTTTGCTTCTTTCCGCGCTCTCTTTTCCACTAATCCAAAATAAATTTTGAGATGTAATTGTACTGGTGTTTTTAAATTATATTTATAATTAAAATTATTTAACTATTTTTGAACCTCCTCTAAGCAGAAGCACTTGTTTTGTTGTCAGTAATGTGAGTGCGGACTTGAATTTTGTGACCCAGAATAATTCTGGTTAACTTTCTGCAGTGCATTTACTTGCTGTATTTTGGCTTTTAAAAAGCTATTCTTGGGGAATTTTGCTGAAAATACATAAGACCACCTCCTACTGCAGGGCTGTCTAAACTTTTGTCTTTATGGCTACGTGAACGCACATTATGGAGCCTTGGGGTCACATACAAAGTTTAAATCAATGTTCTCTTTAATTTACTGATACTAACAGATCTTGGTGTTCTAATTGAAGCTTTATCCACCAGTGAGGCAACAGTGCTTAAAAACAGCCCTTTCCAAACTCGAGGCCCGCAGAACTCAAACAGAACAAATCAATAAATAAGAAATACACATGCAAACAGGACTAAGTTGTTTAAGTTTTAATGGGAAATACCAGGTAGTTCTGAATGATATCCAGGTTCGGCTGTGACTGCACTTACTGTAAATTTGATTATTATTTGACATTAGAAACCTTCCACCAATGCCAAAACTGTCAGAATTGAATACTGTATTTTTATAGCTTGGCAAAAATTAATTCCAAAAAGTGCTGCAGGCCCAGAGAATCCATTTTGTCAGCTGTCTTTCTTATCAGCAAAGTTCCGTAACTACTTAATTAAGCTTCAGGGAAGAATGTTTCATTTGTGTTAGAGGTTTATAATAATGATGTTGAACTGAATGTCTGTGAGCAAAATATCACAATACAATAGAAAACAAACAGAGATTAAACTCTTTTCCCATCTTCTCTTCTCTTCTCCATAGGCAGTGACTCATGCTGGGCCACAGTTTCTTGGGTACCTCCAGCCCCCTATGCGTTGCCTAAATGGCCATTTATTAAGTGTGAGCCTAGGCGCCATGACTGTCGACAGCTGGTTTGACTCAGGAAGGGGAAGGCAGCAAGGCTGAGCCCATTCTCGTCCTTGCCCAGTGTGCAAACATTTTACTTTCCTGCAGGAACCATGGCCATGGATTTCCCCCCTCTCGCTAGCCCAGGGACATTGTAGCACTTCTGTCACTGCCTTGCTGAGATTGGCTAACTCGGTGCTGACCACAGATTGAATCTGCGATCTTCCTGATCTATGTGGTTTAGTACTGTGGAACAAGGTACATTAGCCCACTGAGCTACTGGAGCGCATCACACTCTGAACCTGTTCAAACTACAGTACTGAGCTGGTGAAGTGATACCCATAGCTTTTCTATCTCATCCATTATGTCATTATTCTGTAAAAGCTGAATTCAAAACTGCGACGAAAGAAAATGGGTATGTCATGAGCAAAGGCTTCAATAACATTTATAATTTTATACTCCAGTAAGAACTAGTTTTAATCCTATCCCATTTTTAATTGGTTCTCTGGCTCCATTCATCACGTGTGTGAAGTATTTGTTGTGTGCTAATTTCTATATGGAATGGACCAAATAGAAATGTTTTGTTTTCCTTCATCCTGATCAATGATTTCCCCCAACCTATTCATTAAGGGTGGGTGCAGAGGAGATTTACTAGAATGGTGCCAGGGATGAGGGGCTTCGGTTTATGTGAGGAGATTAGAGAAGCTGGGATTGTTCCCCTTAGAGCAGAGAAGTTCAAGGGGAGATTTAATAGAGGGGTTTTGACAGTGTAAATAAGGAGAAACTGTTTCCACTGGCAGGAGGGTGGGTAACCAGAGGACACAGATTTAAGATAATTGCCAAAAGAAGCAGAGGGGAGATGATTTTTTTTATGCAGCGAGTTGTTATGATCTGGAATGCACTGCCTGAAAGGGCGGTGGAAGCAGATTCAGTAGTAACTTTCAAAAGGGAATTGGACGTATACTTGAAAAGGAAACATTTGCAGGGCTATGGGGAAAGAGCAGGGGAGTGGGACTAATTGGGCAGCTCTTTCAAAGAGCCGGCACAGGCACCATGGGCTGAATGGCCTCCTTCTGTGCTGTATGATTCCATGATCGAACACAATTAGCACTGGAGCCCATTAGGAGTCCACGACTGTCCCAGCTGGGGATCAGTGTTGGATAAAGGTGCTAGGTATACGGTGAACTGATGGTGATGATCATGACGGGATAGTAAGAATAAAGTTTGATAACCTGCCTAATATGTAATGTTTTCAGATTGTTTAATTATGATTTATATGCCTATCCTGTTTCAGCATTTCTGATTTTATGTTTTCTCCACAGAAGAGGACCAACTGGACCAAAATTTGGACCGAAGAATGACAAGATCAAACAGTATGTACTTTTAGATGTGTCCCAATATGATCATTTTTAAAATACTGCTCTTTTGTTTTATGTAACCTTGAACTAATCATCTTGTTATACAAAAATGTATCTTTTCTAATTATGGATAATTCAAAGAATGTAAGGCAGCAAAAAGCATTTAGTCCAGAGACTGAGCGATCCAGGCTGGAGACCCAGATCCGGTGACATCTATGACAATATCCATAGTTGCCTGTCCTGTCAAAAGGAGTAATGTGGAATGTTGCAAGAATGCAATGTGAAAAAAAATTATTTGAAGTATTTATAATGTTTGCTTATTCTGAGAATTTAAAAAATATTACTTTGCCACCAGGGCATAATCTTAATGAGACAAAGTTTCCCTTACCCATTTCATTTGTCTAAAAACACAAGGGGGTAGAAATTGCAGTCGGAGGCGTACCTCCGGAGTACGCCTCCGACCCACGAAGCAAATCCGATCCTACCTCCAGGTGTCCAGATTGCGGAGCGTTCCAGTCTCGGGCCTCCAGGCGGACGTCAAAATAAAGGCCCACGGGTCCCAGGGACGCTTCCAAACCGCCTGCCAAACCAAAATTCTACAGTATATTTAAAAGAATGAATCAACTTTGTACCCCGTATAAAGTGTGGAAATCAGTAGCAAGTGATCTTGCAAATTCTGGTGGTTGGCAAGGTTAGTATTTGGCAGACTAATTTACACTGGATGCTTTGATATTTTTCCCTTGCTAAAGTAATAACTTGCTGTATAGATTTTAAATGTTCTTTTATTGTAATCTAAACTTCGAGTCGCTTGTGATTAATTAAACAGGCTCACCTTCCTGCAGTGCATTGAATTAATTTAGTGCCACAAAAATTCTGGTGTCAAATTAGCAACTTGCAAGCTATTGAATTTGATAATATACAGTATATATCTTGAAATGCACAATTTTCTTATAAGCAGTTATCTTAAAAAAGGAGCCAAAGATATTGTGTAAATCTTTAACAATTTGCTTAGACATTCAAATGGTGTTTTGTCTTTGGAACTTGCGATCAAGTAAATGGCTTTAATTAGTTACCTTTTGTGACTGGTCTCCTCCTTCAGTTCATTGCTAGTAAAATGTCTATTTTAACTGCTTTTCTAGCCAAGTCCACTAATGTGAGCCTGGGAAAGCATGGGAAAGTATATATCCTCTATGCACCTGTAAAGCTATTTTTAAAGTCATCATGATGATTAGAAAATGAAGAAAAATATAAAGTTAGCATACTATTTCAGTGCAGTACTATGTTAACCCTTTGTATGTTGTAGCTGTTCAGTGCATTTGTTCATTATACTCAGCCATAAATCTAAGCTCACCCCAAGACATGTGAGATTTGTACCCAGTATATAGTAGCAAACTGAGGTAGGATTTGCCCTGAATTTAAAATAAAATATGCCACTGCAGCATATAATACAGGGAATTAGAATACACTCCTTTCAAATGTAGGTGCCAGAAGTGAATCAAACCCAGATTGATGGGATCAAAGTCTGCAATGGCAGTAAGAATGAAATGTGAAATGAATCTAGCCAGTTTTAATACAGCAGGGTGAACATGAGTCCCCAGCACAGAATCTGGCCAAAATTTATCACTAAATTAACAGTCTGATTCTGAACCTATATCTGGTGTAAGAAATGGAATTCTCAGTGACGCATTAGGAGCTGCTACTCTGAACTCTGGGTTAAAGGTGCATTATTGGGAATTGTACAATGAGCTGTTAACCCACATTGAATTTTTAGTATCCCTAGCATGAGTGTTTGACAAGGAGTCGTGTGCAAATGGGAAATTCATTCCTCAGCAGTAACATCCTTTATCCACCTAAAGACAAAGGCCTGGGATTTCCACTTCTGGGCACGCTGGTCCATGATATTCCACCATTAAAATTAGTGACCAAGCAATTGCGGGTCGGCGAGCACAGAAGCGGAAAGCCATGGCTAAAATCTTCTCCCTCTTCCTCATCAAAAAAAAAACCAGCATTTGAGAAGAGCTCCCTGCCGATATAAATAAGATTTAAACCGAGTACAGTACTAAGTCTCTGCATACACGGGGAAATATTCCAAGTTGAGATATTGAGTCTTCTACACAAGTGAAGAAGGAATTGTCACTCTTGGGTGAGTCTGACACGTCAGTGGAATACACTCTGGCTTTGCTCTGAGAAAATTAGCAAAACCTGACCAACTGCTTCAAAAAAAACCTGACCATCCCAAAAAGCTAACCACTCAAGAACAGCCCTGACCTGTGAAAACAAGCAGGTTTTGTAACTTCAGCAGTAGGTACAAGCATTCCTTCACTTGTGTTTCTTTGTGTTCCTCCAATACAAGTACATAAAGGCCTGAAGGGGAAATCTAAATGTTGAAGGCAAAAAATTGCTGTGCACTGCTCCCAAATTCATTCTCTCCCCATCAATTTCCCCCCCTTTCTTCTATTGCTATTCATTTCCATCCCCTTCATTGCCCCTAATTTTCATCCTTCCCTCTCCCCTGCACAGCTATCTATTTCCTCTCTTCCCCTCCCACCTCTTTCATTGCCATTCATTCCCCTCTTCCTTTCATATCTTTTTTTTTTTCCTGCTCCTATCTGAGCCTGATGACTAGTGCACTGGAATCAGTCCCCCTCGCCCCACAACACCACTCGCAGTGCTAAAGGCAAGGATTGTGGCCTCTGTGTATACTGTAGGCAGAAACTTCTCACGAGTACCCACCCGCTGTATGTGGAGGGAGCAGTGCTGAGAGTAGGAAAGGACTGGCTCTGGTGCTTTAGAAGCCAAACTCTGGGAGGAGCAGAACTGGTGGAGAGGAAATGTAGCCCACACTGAGTTTTGTTAGCAAATGCTGACACACTGACTGGGCCTCCAAAATGCCAGCTGTTGGACATTTTATACTCCTATAATTGGTGCGACAATAAACTTATTTCCTCCACGGTAGAAATGTAAAAATATGACGTGTATGAAGCAGCATCATGCGCTATCGCAATAGAAATGGCCAAATACTACCTTGGCTTGAATCCTGTCACATTAATTTGGCAGATTAGGCTGAAACCTCTGATTTTCTTTAGGTGATTGATAAAAAGCTGAAAAATAAATTGGCCATGTAAAACCCACCAATAATGTTACTGTTTTGCCATGTACTGCTAATGTATTAACAGCTCCCGCCTTGAATTTTGTTCAGTCCCTGCTGCTTCCCACAATTTCATTAAATGATGCCTGTTGCATGTAAAGTAAAGAATCTTGTACTGCAGAAAACACACATCACTTCCTTCTTTCAATAAATATTCTGTATTGCAAAGATAAAGCTTCAGGTTGATATATTTTGATGTAATAAAGTGCATATTGATATATATATATATAAATATACACATTATATCACATCAAAAGATTCGTAGTGAATTATTTTGGATGTGTAGTGACTGTTATGTCGGCAAATGCAGCAGCCATTTTGACCAGCAATGTCCCACAAGCAACACTGACATGAGCCATCAGTTAATCTGTATTTTTTTTTTAAGTGATATTGGTTGAGGAAGGAATGTTGGCCTGGACACCCGGAGAATTCCTTTTCTTTGAATAAGGTCATAAGTTCCCTAACATCAGTCGGCTCTGTTGGCTGTGAAACAAAAGTTAATATTTCCAGTTCACCGAGAAAGATCTTGCTCAAAATGTTAAATTATCTTTTGTCTTTAAATGCTGACTGACCAGCTGTGAATTTCCAGCATGCATATTCTATTTTTATTGCCTCCACCCCCCCCCCCCCCCCCCCCCCTCATTTCTCTCTTCAGGTTGTCCATTCTGCATGCCATATGCAACCTCCTAGGCTGAGGGCTAGGCAGGTGACCTGCTCAAACAGCTGCCAATGTTACTCTGTAATGGGCTGCTGGAATGTGTGTGGAAAATGGTTCTGGCTGATTTTGTCCCAAAGGTGTCTGGGTTCTACTTTGCCATTCTCTGAAATGGACCACCTGAGGTGGGGATAATGTCACGTGGGAATTGCAGGCATAAGCTCACTCCATGGTGCAGCATTTGGCATCTTACTTTCTTGGGAATGTAAGTTGTGAGGAGGATGCAGAGAGGCTTCAAGGGGATATAGACAAGCTAAGTGAGTGGGCAAGAACATGGCAAATTGAATATAATGTGGAGAAATGTGAGGTTATCCACTTTGGTAGGAAAAATAGAAAAGCAGAGTATTTTTTAATGGTGAGAGACTGGGAAATGTTGGTGTTCAGAGGGACCTGGGTGCCCTTGTACACAAATCACTGAAAGTTAACATGCAGGTACAGCAAGCAATTAGGAAAGCAAATGGTATGTTGGCCTTTATTACAAGAGGATTTGAGTCTAAGAGTAAAGATGTGTTACTGCAATTATATAGGGCCTTGGTGAGACCACACCTGGAGTATTGTGTACAGTTTTGGTCTCCTTACCTAAGGAAGGATATACTTGCCATAGAGGGAGTGCAACGAAGGTTCACTAGACTGGTTCTTGGGATGGGGTTGATTGTCCTATAAGGAGAGATTGAGTAGGCTAGGCCTATATTCTCTGGAGTTTAGAAGAATGAGAGGTGATCTCATTGAAACATACAAAATTCTTACAGGGTTTGACAGGGTAGATGCAGGGAGGATGTTTCCCCTGGCTGGGGAGTCTAGAACCAGTGGTCACAGTCTTAGAATAAGGGGTCAGCCATTTCGGACTGAGATGAGAAATTTCTTCACTCAGAAGGTGGTGAATCTTTGGAATTCTCTACCCTTGAGGGCTGTGGAGGCTCAGTCGTTGAGTATATTCAAGACAGAGAGCGATAGATTTTTGGATATTAAGGGATATGGGGATAGTGCAGGAAAGTGGAGTTGAGGTAGAAGATCACCCAGGATCTTACTGAATAGCAGAGTAGGCTCGAGGGGCCAAATCTCCTGCTCCTATTATGTTCTTATGTTCTATTCATTAAAAAGAAAGTGATCGTTTCTGAAATAAAAAAACACATTCTTGAGAATTTTGTTCTGGAAGCAAATGTCAAGAAAATGCATTGAATAGGCAATAGTTGTCTAGTTAGCTGGGGTATTCACTAGATTAAAACTACGCTGAACTAGATAACCACTAAAGTTCTAGCGTCATTATATCATCTATTTAATATCTTTCCTTCTGGGCTGTATTGAAACCAGTTAAGATTTTTTTTGTAATCCTATTTGTATATCAGATTGATTGTTGGTTAGTGAATACTAACTTGTCAACTCAGTAACTTTTTTTTTAAAAAGCTTCATTTAGATTCTGATGTAAACGTCTTAAATGTTCTTTCTACATCAGACACTGGGTTCCATTCAGAAATTTTGGTGCTAACAATTGAGTATTTTTCATTCTTCATGTTTTCTGTTAGCATTTGTTTTTAAAGTGACAGTGTTGGCATAAACACTCAGAAGTTTATTTTGTACTACATAAAGGGTGTTATTTTAGGCTAGTCACCTTTACTTCACAGTACCATTTGCATGTCTGCATGATCTCCTTGTGACAGTCTTACTGATTTTGAATGATTTATGTAACACTACTGACTCCTCGAATGGGAGGAATTTTCAGTACTTGCTTTCATTTCTATGTCGATGCAGTGCAGCCTCCTCAAGCCAGAACGTGGTTGTTGACATAGTATTAAACAAGGGTTATTTTGTTTAAGATGAAGTATTCACTCCCAGTGTTCATATTAAAGTTTATTCATTCTAAAAAAAAAATCTTTAGAAGGTGACCCAATTAGGCTGAAACAACAGTCAAATACATAAAAATACATAGAGGTTACAACACAGAAACAGGCCATTTAGCTCAACTAGTCCACGTCGGCGGTTACCCTCCACATGAGCAAATAGATTTGTCACAAAAATAACAGCTTAGAAATGAGTTGGGGGGGGAGAGGGGGTTGATATTTACCTGACTTCATTTGGAATAGTGAATTGTTCAGTGCTTTGTGTTCCTAAGTCATGCTGTTAGAAGTTTAAAACTGTTTCAGGGAATGATTCTGAAGTGATCATTCTCTCCAAGCTTCTTTGCTGCCATCTAAAACCTTAAAGAAAAAACTTGCATTTATATAGCGCCTTTCACGATCACAGGACGTCCCGAAGCGCTTTACAGCCAATAAACTATTTTTAAGTGTAGTCATTTTGTAATATAGGAAACGTGGCAGCCAATTTGCGCACAGCAAGGTGCCACAGACAGCAATGTGATAATGACCAGATAATCTGTTCGCTGAGGGGTAACTATTGGCCAGGATACTGGGGAGAACTACCCTGCTCTTTTTCTTCAAAAAAAATTAACCACATTTCTGAAGAGAGAGCTATTGAATTCTTGTGTGTGCAGAAGGACAGTTAGTTTCATATTTAAATATAGTGCATGGATTATTTTTTTTAATATAATTTGCATCGCATTATTATACTAAATGGTTAGTATAACTAGTAGACAATCTAATATCCCTGCATTTTGATCTGGTCCTGCAATACTGTATGCACAGGAATAAAGACCAGTGAAATACAAATAAGTTATTGTTGGATTAAGAGGTTGACTTTTTGTAGCTCAGGAGGAGATTGGTGTTGGTGGACTTTCCACTGAGGCAATGGTTTGCATAGGCTTTGTCTCTCAGAAATTCTAGTGGATGATTGGAAAATTGGGCAATTGAGGTTCAGGTGATGGAGGTTTTTAAAAAAAATTATTTATCCTCGAGATGTGGGCTTCATTGCAAAGGCTGCATTTATTGTCTATCCCCAGTTACCCTGAGAAGGTGGTGGGTCTTTGTAGTGGTTTGATGCAACCAAGTGAGGGCAGTTAAGAGTAAACCACATTGGTGTGGCACTGGAGTCACACATTGGTCACTTTACTGATACCAGCATTTAAAAAAAAAACTGAATTCAAATTCTCAAACTGCTATGGTGGGATTTGAACTCTCGTTCTCTAGATTATTAGTCTCAATCTCTAGTCCACTACACTATCGTACTGTAGGGCAGGTTCTGATGTTTTTTAACTTGCATTGATACCATCAAGATTTCCTTTGGGAAAATTAAATTTTCGTAAAAGTTTCCGTCAAGTACTCTTGAGAAAACTATAAGCTACAACATCTTGGATAACCTGAACTTTAAATAGTCTATGAATGGTCACATTAAATATTAAATTTCCCATAATTACAGTTCCTGTTTGACTCTAATCTTCCTTCAACATCATAAAAAAGCTTGGTCACGTCTTTTGACATTTTTGAAGCTATTCATAATTTTAGTTCTGAAGGTCAACTGAACTTTTGACACTCTCCAACACATTTACAGAAAAGGAACTATTTTAATTGGTGCTGGTTTTGTTTCTTCTAATTTATTTTAAAAGGTTTCAATTTAATTCACCTTTCGATATCTTTTTTATTTTCTGGTGAAAGAAAAACAATTCAAAGCAAGATCTTATTTTCAGAAATACATAACTATTTCAAAACAAATTCATGCAGTACTAACTTTCTGCCATTAATTTTGGTTAGTGGTGCATCATAAATCCTGATTATTTGAAAAGTGCCAGACATTGATTTTCCAATTCTCTCCAAGAAATATCAAAATTAATATGCAATGATTAATGAGCCATTGTTCCAGCAAAGTAGAGGAACAATAACTTGAGTAACACTGGATTGAAATTATGGTTTCTCTTGTGCATTAAGAATGCACTAAGCTTGACACCACAAATAGTGTGAGTTTAACGGGATGTCTAATGTCTCTCTTTAATCTCCAGTCTTCCTCACTTGTACAATCAGTGGAAACCAGTGCTATGTGTCACAAGATAATAAATTATATTTGATCCTCTTTTAAATTCCTTTACTGTCATTTTTAAAACACACAAGATTTTCCAGAATCCCATGGTTGATTATCACATCTTTGGTTTCTTAAATAGATCCAGATCTTTAAGGTGGGGGAAAGAACTGTAGGATTGAGATTCCTCAATGTGAATCATTAGTAAATTACTACATCAAAAAAAAACCTGAACCCTGAAATCTTTTTATACATCTAACCCAAAAATAACATGATTGGAGACAGTAGGGGCACTGGTATGATACATACTCTCATTCAGTCCTGTACTCGCTCTGAAGTCACAAGTTGCCTTCTCAATACTGCAGCTGTCTGTATCTAATAAGTCATGAGCATTAGACATCTTCTCGACATTCCTTTTAAGTCACGTTTCCACATTTCAGATACAGTTTTGGCCACAGAAATTTTCATAATCATTAACAGCTCGAAATCCAGGTTTGCTCTGCTGGTTTGTCTTTCCATTTTATTTTTGGAGATAATGTGTTCCATTTCTCCAATCCATAAGTGCTGACTCTAGTACAAAATACCATTGCAAGGATATTTGCGTTGAGGTCATTTACTTTTTGATTATAACCAGTGCTTGCAATCAATGAACAAATTTTGCTGCCAGATTTTGCTGTCAACATAATGGTGAGGCTAATGGCGCTCGCCATTATTTATGCGTAACTGGTACAGCAACTTCAGGTGAAGAGCAGATGCGCGGATATCTAAAGGTTGCTGTCCGAGTTAGTTAGTTTTGCTGCTCTGCCGTTAACTTCACAAAAAACAGCATTTTGGTGTCTGCCTCACCATTGACATGCATTGAATGCCATGAAGTTACCGTATTTGCGCGGTAGATACGAACTAAACCCGCTGCAGAAATTTAGGGCTAGTAATTAGTCGCGTAAGTACCCTTTTAACAACGTGATAATTGTTAACTACTGCCAAACAACCTCTCCGGCACCAAATTATCTATTGCAAGTGTGGAGTCTCATTCCTTCAGGTTTTGAATTTTTCAGGGAGATTTAAAAAATGGCAGTTTTCCAAAAAAATTCTTACTTTTCCATTTTGTCTCTTTTTTCTCTCTCAGTCCAATCTTTTTCCCCCTCTATTTTTCTCTACCTGATTTGACATTGAATTGAGCCCCTTTAATTCGTCCTCCTTCTCAGTCCTTCCACTGTTTATTTCCCAGTCCTTAAACCTCATTGGTTATGGAGATGGCATGTTGGTTGCCCTGTTCACTTAGTTCCCAGATGCCGTTTCCCTCGCTGCGCTCTTATCAGCTCGCACTTTCCGCAACTAAAGAGGGCAAAAATATTTTGAGCTGTAGGGTGCAAGGGCAAGTCTAACTAATGGCAGATGCTGTTAGATGCCCTGCTACGGTAAGATCTGGCTCAATAAGAAAAATGTCCTGTCACTGTATAGTGCAAAATTATATAATTTTCTTTCTTGATCAAAATATTTGTCACCTTTTATAAATTCACTCTGATCTAAACACTAGTGAGAGGTGATCTCATTGAAACATATTAGATTCTATGGGGGATTGACAGGGTAGATACTGAGAGGTTGTTTCCCCTGGCTAGAGAGTCTAGAACTAGGGGGCATAGTCTCAGGATAAGGGATTGACCATTTGAGACTGAGATGAAGAGGAATTTCTTCACTGGGAGGGTTGTGGATCTTTGGAATTCTCTACCTGAAAGGGCTATAGATAGATTTTTGGACTCTAGGGGAATCAAGGGATATGGGGATCGGGCGGGAAAGTGGAGTTGAGGTCAAAGATCAGCCATGATCTTACTGAATTGCGGACCAGGCTCGAAGGGCCGTATGGCCTACTCCTGCTCCTAATTCTTATGTTCTTTGCTTGCACTTTCCTGCATGTTGCTGCACTCTGTATTGAATGATAAATGGACAAATAGATTATACAGGAAGCAGGAGGACTTTGCAAACTGTGGGTATAAGTTTTGAATCCCAGATCACTTCCTTACTCTGCATTTTTGCATTGATCTGCAGTTAGCTGTTCCACTAACATTTTATATGAAAGTATATAGTAATAAAGGAACTGTAATAATCATTTTATTTGGGCTGCTTAGATAGTTTGTGGGACCAGCAAATCTAAATCCTGTAACTTGTTGATTTGAGAAAATCATTAAATCTGAGGATTAGGCAAGGCAGCAGCAGTTGATGTGATACTTATGAAGAACACTGCTTTGAAAACCATGAAACAAAACTCTTTCTGTTGGCATATAAAACTGTGAGCATTTCCTGTGGTTCATACTTCCCAGGAAGACAAGTTTGAACCATTACAGACTTGCCAGCCTCAAGGTTTTCCATCCTTTACCATCGACTTAAAGGTTGCACAAAAGATAGTTATTAAATAGTGACCACCTTGTGAGTTTTAAAGTGATAATATTTACAATAAAGAAAATGCTATGGTTTTGTGCTTGGCACAGTGCTATCAGATATCAACATCAACAAATGTAGGAGAGTTCAAATGTGCACCATGTAATGGATTGTGTTATTTTACATCTATACATTCAGACTCCATTTCAAGAAAAGCAAATCCATGTGAATTACTACAATTCTCATTCTACACTTTTTAATAGCCAGATAAAGGGCGATGCACTTGCAGGCCTACCTATGTAAAATTACCAATCACCCATCATTACTTTTCAATGTTATTTTATATTTATGGTTTTAAAATTAATTTCACTTGTGATAGTTCAGTGGATAATTGCACAGTGCGGTGCGGTACTAAGCCATGCAGACCAGAAGGAGCACAGGTTTGATTCCTTGCCTTTGTTAAACTCAGCCAGCATGGCAGTAGGGGTGTTACAATTAACACAATAGCAAAATACTGCGGATGCTGGAAATTTGAAATAACAACAGAAAATGCTGGAAACACTCAGCAGGCCAGGCAGCATCCGTGGAGAGAGAAACAGAGTTAACATTTCAGGTCTGGGACCCTTCGTCAGAATGGTTCTGACAAAGGATCACAGAGCTGAAACATTAACTCTGTTTCTCTCTCCACGGATGCTGCTTGGCCTGCTGAGTGTTTCCAGCATTTTCTGTTGTTGGTACAATTAACCTTGGGTTTCCTGGGTTAAGGAAGTAAAATTCAGTCAGTTTCCCCTTGCAGGAGGGTCAGTGACACTGATTTGAGATAATTGGCAAAAGAACCATGGAGAGATGAGAATTTTTTTAATGCAGCGAGTTATGATGATCTGGAATGCACTGTCGGAAAGGGTGGTGGAAGAAGATGACTGTATTGGACTGTAACGGTCTCTGATTTGCTAAAGAGCAATTTCTTTTGCTGTCTGCTAATTTGACGTTGCCCATTGCTGTTGCAAATTAACAGCTGTATGTAGATCGTGTAAAATCTACTCTTGCTATTGACTGCAGCTTTTGGACACTGAAGTAAACTGTTGCCTTTCTGGCTGATTGAGTGAGCGTTTAGTAAAAACCGCAGCAATGAGCTTCCCAAAATATGTTGGGGTTGGTGGGGGAGGGTCTTACACCGATAGCTCACCTTTTATAACCCTGAACTCCGGGCAGTATCTGTACACTATAAAATGCTAACTCTTCATTATAGCCGTATGATATCTGATATAATAATTGCATTCTTCATGACTTCCTGATTAGTAAAGCCTAGAAAAAATACCCCAACTTATAATGTACTAATTTTCTATTGTATAGATAATTTTTAAGTGTTGAACAAACTTTGTCACAACAAATATATACTGCTTGGTCTTTTGCCTAAAATAAAGTGCTGAACTAAAATGTTTAGTTTGCCAACTATGAATTTTTCTATTGAGAAACCAAAGTACAGGACCAAGGCCCATGTCACCGGACAATACTGGGGTTTAAAGAGTAGGGCGAGAAGATGAACTGTATCAAGAATATAAAAGCAAAATACTGTGGGATGCTGGAAATCAGAAAATTCTGGTTACACTCAGCAGGTCAGGCAGCATCTGTGGAGAGAGAAACAGAGTTAATGTTTCATGTCGATGACCTTTCATCAGAACTCGTCAAGAATATGGTTTGTTCAATTGCAGCTTGGGGTTTTTTGGATGACTTTCACAAATTTGGCCTCATATCATTTAAAGTTTCAAAATTCTTACCATCTGCAAACCACACTTGGCATTGTATCATTATTGGTAATTCATGTCTTCAATCATTTAGTTTTTATTTAACTGCGTCTGGGTAAGTGCCTGTTTTGCTATCCTTTGAAATACTGCTGTCTGCAAGCATTGCAAGGAATTTTTTTACCGTTTCTGTTAACTGTTTAGAATGGGAGAATTTTAGTTCTTGATAATTTAAGAGAGCCAATATGACCCTTTTTCTCCACAATGATGGGCCAGAATTTGCTGGCAAAATAACGGCGAGTATAATATGCATGTCATTAATCGTGTGTAAGGCATCCAGCAATTGCTGGATGATTTGTGTCTCTCTGGCATTAGCGACAATGGCAGCTCCCCCTCAACCTCCCTTTGAGTTTCAAGAAATTGCTGCAATTGCGCATTAATTGCCAATTAAACTCTCCACGGAAAGTTAGGGCTGGTACTTAACAGCGTAAGGACCCTCTTAATGATTAATGTTCCTGCAATGCCTCTCAACCTCTCAAGCCAGAAAAGGAACAATTGAAACCGTGGAATCTCATTTCTGGAGGTAGTAAATTGGAGATTTTTAAAATTTTATGTTTTAATTTTTTTTCTTTTGCTTTGTCTCTTTTTTTACTTTCTCTCTTAATCCAATCTTTCTTTCCCTCTCTTTATTTCACTTTCTGTACCTACTTTGATTCTAATTCACCCTATTCCCTTCTCCGTCATTCCTCTGCTTTCTCAATCCTGAAATCTCATTGTTTAAGAGATAGACAATTGATCCTGTTGTTCATCAATGTCCCATTGCCCTTGCCATGCCGTTATCAGCTCGCACAACCAGCAATTTGTAGCGCAAAAAGTTTTCAACAACAACAACTTGTAATTATATAGCACCTTTAAAGTAGTAAAACGTCTCAAAGACACGTCACAGGAGAGTTATAAAACAAAATTTGACACCAAGCCACATAAGGAGAAATGACCAAAAGCTTGGCCGAAGAGGTAGGCTTTAAGGAGCGTCTTAAAGGAGGAAAGAGATGTAGAGAGGTCTAGGGAGGGAATTCCAGAGTTTAGGGTCTTTGCAGCTGAAGGTACGGCCACCAATGGTTGAGCGATTAAAATCAGGGATGCTCAAGAGGCCAGAATTAGAGGAGTGCAGATATCTCTGTGTTGTTTGGGGGGGGGGGTGGGGGTTGTAGTGTTGTGGGGCTGGAGGAGATTACAGAGATAGGGAGGGGCAAGGCCATGGAGGGATTTGAAAACAAGCATGAGAATTTTAAAATTGAGGCGTTGCTTAACCGAGAACCAATGTAGGTCAGTGAGCACAGGAGTGATGGGTGAACAGGACTTGGTATGACATGGGCAGCCAGGTTTTGGATGACCTCAAGTTTATGTAGGGTAGAGCGTGGGAGGCCAGCCAGGAGTGCATTGGAATAGTCAAGTCTAGAGGTAACAAAGGCATGGATGAGGGTTTCAGCAGCGGATGAGCTGCGGCAGGGGCGGAGTCGGGTGATGTTACGGAGGTGGAAGAAGTTTTCGAACTGAAGGGTGAGGAAAAAGTCTAACTAACTGGGCATGCTCCACTAGAGCAAAATCTGGGCTGATATTACAATCTGAATTGGATCAAATTCATTCAATAGCACTTGTATCTAATGTTCCCTCTTTTTAAAAAAAAAAAAAAAAAAAAAAAAAAAATGTTTTTTGTGCGCGGTACCACAGAGCATGCGCGGTATCTTACAGAAAGCAGCTTGTGAGCAGCCCGCACGGTACCTTTCCAATTGCTGCGCGGCCACGCAGCTTAGAGGACAGATTGCTTGCATCATTTCCCAATTTATTTTATGCCCACATGGGTAAAGTCTTCATTTTTCAGCTGGAGGAATTACTGTTTTCTCCATTCACTAGCCTCCTAACACTACAGCAGATAAGGGCCATCGTATCTCCAGTTACAGCTCTTTTCAGCAAAGTTGCAAATCCAAAAATGCTGTCATCCAATTACTCAAATTTACAAATGCGGGGGTCAGAAGGGGGGGGGGGGGGGTGGGAAAAGAGATTGCTTTAGCGTAATGTTAAATTTCTGCAGGGATTCTCCTGATAATCCACCATAACCTCAGCAGAAGACCTGTTGGTGATAGAGTTTTAATTACTTCCATTTTATAGTAATTTTTTTAAGGTTATTTCTTATAATACTGGTATAGTGGTTTATCACATCAAAACATTTCAAAGTACTTGATGTGATGAATTGCTTTTGAAGTGAATTTATGCTCATCAAAATAATGTGTGTGCACTCGAGGGAACTGAACAATTTTTTTTATTTGTATTCATATCAAACACTTGCTGGTCAGAAATAGCACAGTTTAGATGTAGAGTAAAGCTCCATGTACTCTGCTTTAACATACAAGCTCCAAAAAGCACAGTTTCAATTAGTGATGAATTATTTGAAAGTTTTGTATTGTCCTCTGGGACTGTTTTGCGACTGCCCAAATTAATTTAAGACCTTCAGTTCTGAGAGCGAGAGGGGGTAACTTCCATCCCATCAGTCTGGCTGGATGCACATCCAGGTGCCAAAGGTGAATAGACATCATTCTAACTCACTGCACTACCCTGTCTCTAGATGTTAAATGATTTCTTTAATATAAAGAAATTACAGCGATACATTGAAATCTACCAAATGGAGAATGATAGAGGCAATGTGAAAGGACTTTGAGAACAGGAATTGAATTTGTAGAATAGTAGGTACTTTACTCCAGATCTTTCATACCTGCTAAAGCAGGGAATAAAATTAAATTGACTGGAAGTAGGTAAGTCTTAATTGTCAGCAATTAAAGAACCCTTTAAGCATTCACCATATAAGCTTCATTGATTCAAATGTAATGTTAGCTGACTTGTAAAAATATGAATGTAGGAATAAGAAAAGACCATTGAGCTGGTCCTGTTGATTTAGGTCCTTGTTGTTGCACCCACTGAGATCATTTTCAGCTCCCTTCTGCTCTGGCGTCAAGCCTCTACCCCATGCTGAATTTGAAATATTTCCATTTCCTTTCTTGAGTGCTTCAACTGAGTCTACATTCACTGTACTACATGGCAGTCTGTTCCATAAACTAACAATTCTAAATCTGAACAAGTTGCTGCTCAAGTCAACTTTACCATGATCCATTGTTCGTTCAATGCACACAAAATACCTCTACAGCCACCCTGTTGATTCTTGTACTTAGGTTTTAAAACTTGGATCATGCATATCCTTAATCTTTTTTTTCTATTTAAGAACAGAACTGACTCTTTTCTTCATAGGTCAGTGATCTAAAACTTGGAATCATCTTTGTTGCCCTCCTCTGACCCCTTTTCCACTGTTTTCATAACCTTGGTTACCAAAAGCAAACCCAGTACTCCATTTGCGGTCTCACTAATGCTTTATTGAATGTCCATCTCATCTCCCTAAACTTGCAATCAAATACATATCTGGCAATCATTGCCTTACAATGCAAGGATGCTTTTAGTGGCCAGAAATCACACAGGCTTATCTTTATGTAATGATGGATACCTTATTGTGCTAAAATGTTTGATATTTTACCACTGATATTTATTATATTGCTCAGTGTTCCTTTGGCTATTCATTCATCCCGTTCCTATGGCCGGAATTTTGCCGGCGCTCAGAAGGCGTGTTTGGAGGTAAGTCCGCTGTCAAAATAACACAGATTGACAGCGGGTAGGAAACCCGCTGTCAGCCCGCCTCCGCGTGAGTCTCCCAGGTGTCGGATCTGTCAGCGCAGAACTGACCTGACACCAAGTGGCGGGAGAGACAATTGAGCTCATTAAATGGCTTGTTGAGAACCAACTAATGGTATTTTGAGGCTTCCTTCCAATTTTACGTGCTCCCCCAAGGGTTACCCGCTGCTTGGGGAACACGCCAGCTCACCCTGGCATGAGTTGAGTCTTATCTGATAAGCTGATAGCTGCAGAAGTGGTGTAAAGGATGCCATGTTGCAGATGGTCAGTTTCAGAGCGCAGAAACTGTTAGTTACTGCATTTGTAAGACGTATAGAGATTTCTTTAGCTTGCAAGTGTTTAGAGCCAACTGTATGTCCAGTGCCACCTCATTGGAACAACCTCTCTCATCATTGACAGATCGCTTCTGTCATCTCACCTGCAGCTGCCATCTATTGCAGCAACATCAGTGCCCTTGAAAAAATCAACCTTGGTCCTCTGAATCCTTCCACGATCAGCCCCAACACCAACATCACCAGACTCACCAACCTTCTCCGTAATAACCTGATACTGCACAGGGCATCAGCCCCTGACAACATTGCTGCCCGAGAGGCCAGCGATGGCATCACCATGGCCAGATTTACTTCACTTGAAGCTGTAAACCCTGGCTGCCACATGATGCGCCAGGTTGACACCATCCCACACAAGGACCGTAAAGCATCCCTTTAATGTCTAAGCCATTCCATGCACACTCATCACTATAGCGCGGGGGGGGGGCGGGGGTGGTTGGTAGGGAGTTATGTCTCAACATTCACTGGAACTCAGTAAGGCACTTCTCAAGGTGCGCACTGATCTGTCTGATAAGGGGCTGTGTTGAAAATATAGATTTCACTGTATGACAACACATTACCAGAAACTTCACATGGACATTGGCTAAACCTCTCAAGTGCCTACCCTTGTGTGTTGTTAGTTGGTATGCTTGCAGTAGGATGATGGTGAGTGTGAAGGGTGGCTAGTGAGATGGGGAAATGATAATGTAGATAGAGAGGGTTGGGTGGAGGTGCAAGATAAGTTGGTGTGAGTAAGGATGTGCAGGAGATGGGTATGGAAGGCAGAGTGATGGGGATGTGTTGAATGGCACAGCAGGGTGAGTTTGAGTGTGGCTGTGCAGTAGCGTTTCGTGATCCACTGAGATCATTGAAAGGTTGGCACCACTGCAGCCAGGGGCCCCTGATGACATCCCTGCTTTTGCCCTCCTGTACAATGTGCAACCAGGCTGCATTGGTGTCCTGGGGAGGTCTCTTCCTCCCCTGTGTGCTGTGACTCCATGCATAAGCATATGGAGGGAGTCATTGGAGAGCCTGGGTGTAAGTGTCCACCTTTGTGCAGTGCTTGTCAGTGTTTGCAGCATCTCACTGCTGTCAAACACTGACAGAACAACTGTCAAACTCAATGTGGCCGTGGTCTCTTTAAGAAAACTGGCTGATGATGTGTCATCAAATGACGTCATCAGACCCGCTTCCTGTTAATTGGCCGGGAAGCCCGGTGAAGAAGAGATACCGATTCTCCACAAATTGCTGGATGATCTGCTGACGAAACTGAAAAAATTGCAACCTCGCCGTGAGCCTCCCCATTGAAATAAATTGCGTGTCGTGAAATTGCTGGATTTACATAGTTAATGCAAATTGATCTCACCACAGCCATTTAGGGCTGGCAATTCATGTCGTAAGGACCCTGTTAATGATATGATTTGGTTCTGACATGCCACTTGACTTTGGAGGCCCAGAAAAGGAACATTGAAACTGTGGAGTCTCACTCCTGCAGGTAGTAAATTGTTTCAAGAGGTTTTGAAGAACTTTTTGTCTTGCCATCCACATTCCTGTTAGTGTCGGAAGGCAATCATTTTCAGCATGCAAAGCTGTTTCAACACTCAAATGCAAATTTAGATAGGTTTATTTCAGAAAATAACATTTTGGGATACAGTATATGAATAACTTGAAATATGATGTGGTAAGTGTACCATTCTTGGGGGGAACAGGTGACTTTGGACCTACGGTTCCCAGAGTTCTCCACCACTGGGGTTTTCCTAACCTCATGTCTTTATCTATTGTTAGAGAGTTGACTATGATTAGTCAACAACTCCATTATTCTTGTATCATGCGACTACCAGGATGGTAGAACTAAATGGACCTTGGCCTTTTTTCGTCTAGCAATTCCTATATTCCTATGAAAGCAGTTCCACTGTTCCTGATCATGATCATGTTGGTTCAACATTTTGTGGCTCAAGAACGTTGATACATTTTTCACACCTACCCTGTCATTCATGCATAGCTTCTCAAGGACCAACACATCAAGTTCCAAACATTTTTTAAATCTTACTTTTCCTTTCTGTCTCTCTTCTTTTTCTCTCTCTTAATCCACTCTTTCTTTCCCTCCCTTTATTTCTCTTTCTGTCTCTAATTTACTCTTTTGCCATGTTTCTTTCTTTATCCTTTTGTTTGGTTAAGGGGATAAATTATTGGGCAAGATATTCATGAGGTCCCAGATGTCCTGTTGTATTTGCTGCAACATTATCAATTCACATCGCCAGCAAATTGTGGCGCAAAATATAGTGTGATCTGAAGGGCAAGGAGAAAAAGTCCAATTCATGTCGCTCACCGCAAGATGCGTCATTTCAGCAATGTCTGGCCCAATGAGTGGCCATTGAGCAAGAAGCTGCTTGGGATTGTTGCCTTCAACATAAAGTTAGCTTCACTGATCTAGCCAATTCATCATTTACTTTATTATTTCCTTATTTATCCTAATCCATGAGGATTCACTGTAGCCACCGGTTTCTTGATCAGCATTATTGAAAGTCATCTGATAGTCCAATTATAATACATTGAATTTGTTGGTGCCACTTCTTTGTCTCCCAACCTTTAAAAATGTTTGTTAGCTAGATTCAGTGCTGAATATTTCAACTAACCATTAGATGTAATGGGCAGCTTGTGACCTCACACAGTGGCAGTGAGTAACGAATGAGCTTATAATGGTGTAGCAGAATAATGGCTTATAAGATACTGCTGTTTTAAACCTCCAGAAAAGTTAATCTTGTTAAGTGATATAGTGTGTAAGGTAAATTGAATATTTGCCATTATTGCAAGTATATAATTTTTTTAAATATTCTTAATTGATGTGCAGATGGTTAACTTCTAGCCTTATTGGGATATCT
This sequence comes from Somniosus microcephalus, assembly GCF_052327205.1. Lineage (NCBI taxonomy): Eukaryota > Metazoa > Chordata > Chondrichthyes > Squaliformes > Somniosidae > Somniosus > Somniosus microcephalus. Next base: position 245,817,131 of record NC_140989.1, on the reverse strand, counting down.
AGGAGTATATCCATGTATGGCTTTTGAATAGTTTTTTGGTCACAAATGTGTGCAGGGGTTGGGCATATCTAAGTGAGGGTCGTTTTTAGGAAGCTGTAAAGTAACATTATGATAATTATTTTTGTTTCCTATTTTGTCAGTGTCCAGAATCAAGTAGATGAGGTTATTGATGTGATGCAGGAGAACATCACTCGAGTGATTGAACGAGGGGAACGACTTGATGAGCTACAGGACAAATCTGGTAAGGAGCATCTTTCTGTTTTATTTACACCTTTAATTCCATAATGCATTGACTTCTTTTTGTATCTTAAACACATCGTAAAGTTACCTCTGTTCAGCTCTAACGATGTGCTCCAGTCCTAACCTCTGAAGAGCCTCCCCCAGCTGTACCAATGTGACGCTCTTCACTTCTTACACTGGTTATCTTTGCATCAAATTAGGAGTAGTATTGTGCGGGGGTCCATGCCTTCTACAGCTGAGTTGAAACTGCCCAGGTTCTTGCAGCCAACGAGCAAAATACACTTTCATCACATGCGTCTCAGCTGGATTGGAACCCAAATGACAGGTGAAAACGGGATTCATATCCCAGAAAATGCGTTACACATAGGAACAGGAGTAGGCCATTCAGTTCCTCGAGCCTGTTAACAACATAAAAACGTAAGAATTAGGAGCAGGAGTAGGCCAAATGGCCCCTCAAGCCTGCTCCGACATTCAATAAGATCATGACTGATCTTCAACCTCAAGTCCACTTTCCTGCCCGATCCCATATCCCTTGATTCCCATTGAGTCCAGAAATCTATCTATCTCGGCCTTGAATATGCTCAACAACTCCGCATCCACAGCCCTTTGGGACAGAGAATTCCAAAGATTCACAACCCTCTGAGTGAAGAAATTCCTCCTCTTCTCAGTCTTAAAAGGCTGACCCCTAATCCTAAGACTATGCCCCCTAGTTCTAGGCTCGCCAGCCAGTGGAAACAACCCCTCTCATCTATCCTGCCAGTCCCCCTCAGAATCTTGTATGTTTCAATGAAATCACCTATCATTCTTCTAAACTCCAGAGAGTATAGGCCCAAGTATAGGACAACCCTCTCATCCCAGGAGACAGGCTGGTGGAATGGGCGGACACGTGGCAGATGAAATTTAATGCAGAAAAGTCCGAAATGATACATTTTGGTAGGAAAAATGAGGAGAGGCAATATAAACTAAAAGGGTACAATTCTAAAGGGGGTGCATGAACAGAGAGACTTGGGGGTATATGTGTACAAATCGTTGAAGGTGGCAGGGCAGGTTGAGAAAGCAGTTAAAGAAGCATATGGGATCCTGGGCTTCATAAATAGAGACAGAGTACAAAAACAAGGAGGTTATGATGAACCTTTATGAAACACTAGTTGGGCCTCAACTGGGGTATTGTGTCCAATTCTGGGCACCGCACTTTAGGAAGGATATGAAGGCCTTAGAGGGTGCAGAAAAGATTTACAAGAATGGTTCCAGGGATGACGGACTTCAGTTATGTGGCTAGACTGGAGAAGCTGGGGTTGTTCTCCTTAGAGCAGATAAGGTTGAGAGGAGATTTGATAGAGGTGTTCAAAATCATGAGGGGTCTAGACAGAGTAGACCGAGAGAAACTGTTCCCATTGGCAGAAGGGTCGAGAACCAGAGGTCGTAGATTTAAGGTGATTGGCAGAAGAACCAAAGGCGACATGAGGAAAAACGTTTTTACGCAGCGAGTGGTTAGGATCTGGAATGCACTGCCTGAAAGGGTGGTGGAGGTAGATTCAGTCGTGGCTTTCAAAAGGCTTAATGGAAAAATAATATGCAGGGCTACGGAGAAAGGGTGGGGGAGTGGGACTAGCTGAAGTGCTCTTGCAGAGAGCCAGCACGGGCTCGACGGGCCAAATGGCCTCCTTCTGTGCTGTAACCATTCTATGATTCTATTCTATGAATTAATCTAGTTGCACCACCTCTAAGGCAAGTATATCTTTCCTTAGATAAGGAGACCAAAACTCTGCACAGTACTCCAGGTGTGGTCTCACCAAAGCCCTATACAATTGTAGCAAGACTTCCTTAGGCTTGTACTCCAACCCCCTTGCAATAAAGGCCAACATGCCATTTGCCGTCCTAATTGTTTGCTGTACCTGCATGCTAACTCTCTGTTTCCTGTACTAGGACACCTAAATCTCTCGACACCAACATTTAATAGGTTCTCAACATTTTAAAAAATATTCTGTTTTTCTATTCTTCCTACCAAAGTGAATAACCTCACATTTCCCCACATTATACATACTCCATCTGCCATCTTATTGCCCACTCACTTAACCTGTCTATATCCCTTTGCAGGCTCTTTGTGTCCTCCTCACAACTTACTTTCCCACCTAGCTTTGTATCGTCAGCAAACTTGGATACATTACACTGTTCCTCCATTTAATTAGATCATGACTGATCTGTACCTCAACTCCATTTACCCTCCTTTGATTCCTTGCCTAAAAAAAAACCTGTTGATCTCCAGTCTTGAAAATGTCAATTGACCCAGCATCTGCAGCCTTTTTGGGGAAGAGTTCCAGATATTCACTAGCCTTTGGGTGAAAAACGTGCTTACTGATTTCACTCCTGAATGGCTCAGCTCCAATGTTATGATTGAGCGCCCTTCTTCTGGATTCCTCCACCAGAGGAAATAGATTCTTTGTCAAATCTACCCTATCAAATCCCTTTATCATTTTAAATGCCTCAATTAGATCAGCCCACAACCTTCTAAAATTGAGTGAATACAACCCAAGTTTATGCAACCTGTCCTCATAATCTAACCCTTTTCGCCTCTGTATAATTTTGGTAAATCTGCCTTTCTGAGCTTCGTTTGGTATTATTTGCGAATACAACTAATTTGCATTATGTTTCTGAATCCAAGACATTGACTTAAATTAGAAACAGTAGTGGTCCCAACACTGAGCCCTGGGACCTCCACTCAAAGCTCTTACCATTTCCCATCCTGACATTTCTTCTATAGCAAACACCCATTGTTATCCTACCCTTCAGCCACTTTCTTATTCATTCCCCAGATCTACCCTGAATCTCTGCAGCTTTGAGCTTTGTCGTGGTAGCCTTTCACGTGGAACTGTTCAGATGTCCTTTGGAAGTCTAGGTACACCACATCACAGGGTTTTTCCCCAGTCCACTTGAGTTGTCACTTGCTCAAAGAAGGAAATTTGTCAGGCTTCCCCCTTTGAAAGCCACGTTGGCTGCTATTTACTAGGTTATTATTGTAATAACAAGTGGAAAAGTGTTGCAACTTCTGGTGATTAGAAATAGACAATAATTGAAATGCATTTTTCTTTGATGTACATTAATTAAGTAATAGCAGAAACATTTGGATTACAAGTTTTAAAAATCATTGAAATGGCACACCCAAATAATTTGCCAGACAATTACATTTAGTCATTTTAAATGAATTAATTATAAATCTGCAACGGTCAATGCGGAGGGGCCTAAATTTTCAGATGAGGTTTAATCAATATTTAGGGAATAAGAAAATATAAGGAGAAAGGATCTGTGTACCTTCTGGAAGAGGAAAGAAAAAAAAATACCTATAAACTCTGCAGGTTTTGAACACATTGCATTACTTTACTACAAACATATTTGGTGTATATTCTCAACAAGAAAATGTTGATTTGTGCTACCTGGGGAGGGAAATCTATTGAAGTTCTGATGGCAGTTGATCCACTAAATGCTATTTTCCAGAACTCAACTGTGGGGGATAATTACCTTTTTCCTTCAGAACAGTCAAAACATACTTATTTTCACATAGTTGTGTTAGTCACAACAGTCGCTAATCATGGCATGGGATAGTTTAGCATGAACAACCCACTAAGGCGTATTTAGAATATCTGCACAGTGGTTGAATTTTTTTTTTTAAGTGTTCACCTTTCTTATGCGTGCATCAGGAAAAATGAAATGTAAACCATGTGTTAATTAAGCAAACACTTAATAGCAGAATTTATCTTGGAATACTAATTTAGAGAGGTGTTATGACAGCCACTCAATAAAACTACTTTAGATAGGTTTTCAACCCAGATTTGTTTTACAACCAGCGGTGGTTTCCTCTGCATTGCAGAATTCTATCCGTATTATTCTGGAGCCTGTACTGCTGCAAGTCTCTCCGAGAAGACCTGCCCACCCATTGCCAGTCACCAGATCTACTGGGCTACTGAGCATGTGACCCTTGCCTTGGAAGATTGCTGCTTTGAGTCAAAACTAAATTGTTTGCCTGTAATAGACTTTGGCAGTTCTCAACTAGACTGATGGGCTGCCTTGTTCCTCGCTTTGCTACCAAAACTGCTAAACATAGATCAACATTGGCAGCAGTCGTGGAGAAATCTATAGCTCCGATCTTCCCACCCTCCCAGCTGAGAAAGATGTGCAAATATGACGAGCACTATTAGGAGGAAAGAAAATGGGGATGAACTGTGCTTTTTTTAAAATACGTATTTACCGTAACTCTTTATTGCCCATATATCCTTTTGAAACTGTACAGCATGGGTTTTGATAACATTTTTAATCACATAGTCTTTATCTGATTGTATTATGACACATGTTATCTGATTGTATTATGACACGTTATCAGAATTCCTACTGCCTCCCACACTACTGCCCTGGGGTTCTTTTTTTTTGGCCAACCTGGTGTCTGACGCATGCAGAAACCCATCAGCTTGTTTAAGGATCTCAAAATGAAGCTATTGTGAAATCCACATAAGTTCTATCTCTCCTTACCTAATATTGAGTGCACACTCTAGACTCGGGTAAGTGGGATGTGTTCCTGCAGGCTCACAGAGTTTAGGCGCAAGTTGGCAGAGCCAAGGTTGATAACCACACCCCCCCCCCCAAAAAAAAAATGCGTAAGTGAAGTTTAACCACTTAAAGCTGTGCACCGTGCCAATACAGAGCAATGGCAGGTTTCCTGCTGCTTTTCTGAGACAGTATCATTTTACCCAGCAGTATTGGCTTGCAGGGTTATCTGGAGTTGCATGGGAACATTCCCAGCCTCCAGTGACAAGTCTTCCCTCAAGATTCCATTGGTGAGCGAGGCTGGCTGATTAGTCATGAGTAGTACCCAGAGTACTGTGTACCTGACTGGCTCAGGTATTGGATGACTGAGTCTGCCACACAGTGTTGATGGTTCCAAATTTCCATCATCAGATGTGCCATCTTTGGAGCCTCCTCGATCTCAACAAGAAAGATGGTCACTAGTTTGCCGTGAGATAACTGATGAGAGTGGGTTTGAGCTCTCTAGGGAGACAGCAGACACCAAGTATTCTTCATGATTGGTATGGTGAGCAACTCATTTAAAAATGTTTGAATCCATCACCATCAGTCTCCTTCTCACTGCATGGACATACACTGTGGAACGATGTGTCCAACTGGTGCTGCTGTGGAGCATTAGCAGCATCTCCTTGCCTCTCTGCAATCCAATCATGGCAAGCCTAAGTGCCCATACTTCATATATGAGCCTAGACTACTAGCATTTGCCTTGCGCATCCCCGATTTTAATTGCTCCACCATTGGTGGCTGTGCCTTCTGCTGCCGAGGCCCAAAGCTCTGGAATTCCCTCCCTAAACTTCTTGCCTCTCTCTCCTTTAAGATGCTCCTTAAAAGCTACATCTGCTCTAATATCTCCTTATGTGGCTCAGTGTCAAATTTTGGTTGATAACGCTTCTGTGAATTGCCTTGGAATGTTTTTCTACGTTAAAGGCGCTATATAAATACAAGTTGTTGTTGAAGGCTGTTCAACTGTAGGAGTTATCGCAGCCAATCCTGACCCTGTCCTCATTCCGACAGTTGTACATGCATGTTTCCAACAAGTTTGCTGTCGGGTGGGGAGGGAGCTGGAACTACGGCCAATATTACACTCTCTGACCCAGAGTCCTGAGGCCAATTGTAGTATCTTTACTGCTACCCTGACTGACAGCAGGTAATACAGACTGGGGGATGAACCTTGGCTTTCTAGTTCTGTTTGGCGCCATTTATTCACAACCAGCTGAGCTATAGGGGTGGGGGGAATGGAACCCCTAGTCTGTCTAATATTCCTAATCTATGTAATAATGTAAGCGCGAGTTTGTGACATAGTAAGCTTCAGATCTGATGGGTTTTTTGGGGTGTATAGAAGTGTTGGTAGCCAACATCAGAGCTACATGAATAGTAAATTCTACCCAAAATGAGATATCCAGATAACAATTACCCATCCTAGTTCCAGCGTCTCTGAAAAGTCAATTAACAACATTTTGATTGTCTTACCCGCCTTTTTGTAAAACAAAACCCCAAACTTCCACATAAATTCTTGTGGATAATCAAGGTTGCACAGTAGATAGCTGCAGGTGAAAGGAGCCTTTGGGGGACATCAAGGGACTTGGATAAATCAACAATTTGGTAGGGTGGGGTCCTACTTAACCTGGCTGTTGTAGCTGTTCTCCAGACAGTTTTTTTTCTAATGGTTTTTCATTTTTAATCTTTATATGTCGAATAATTAACACCATTGCACGTTAAACAAACACATTTTGATGGGGTATTTGAACAATCCAGGAGACGAAAACTCGCAGCTTACTGCAAAGTGATACCTGAGCTGTACATAGATTTATGAAGTTCTAGTAACCTAGCCTCTAATTTCGCTGTCCTTTTGAAATTGCTTTCTTGGAGCCCAGGAATCATTGTGACACTCAATAGTTCAGTATTAGAATTTGTGTTATTGATCAGATTTAAACTGATTTTGCAGGTTTCTGCACTTTCTTTTGCGCCTAAACATTCTGTCTGTTTCATTTCCTTTTGCAGAAAGTTTATCCGATAATGCCACAGTTTTCAGCAACAGAGCAAAGCAGTTACGACGCCAGATGTGGTGGAGAGAGTGTAAGGTGAGTGATGTGGAAAGTGCGCAGACTTTTCAAATTCACTGGGCCGGAGATAATTGCTAAGTACAAATGTCAAGAAGTCCAGGATAATGACTCCTGGGCCATAGGGCTTACCTGAAAGGAGAACTCTGTCTCTTCACAGAATTAATAAAGCCCATTGACCCGAGGGTCCTGCCGGTTGCATGGCCAGGTGTGTTAAGTGTTTCAGTGAACATAATTCTAAGTGAAACAGCGCAGCCAGAATAGCTGAAAGAAGGTGAGCTCTAAATCTAAAACTATAGTGCAGAATGTAGTGTCGTTGTAATAATGAAACCTACTCAGTGCTGTTATTTTGATTTGCAACCAGCATAAAATTGCCAGTCCCATTGCTATTTGTATGGAGCCTCTAGAGATACAGCAGGGGGGAGTCCCTTGGCCCTGTACTGTTTCAGCACGTCCACTTCTCTGAAATAATGATTCAGGAACTTGGAGAATTCAGTAATTCTGTATTTAAAAAAATATATATAAAGTAATCAGGCTAAATAAATACCTAGTATATGCAGCATTTAAAAGCACCATTCAATACATACATCTAAGGAGAACGGTTAGCAGAGGTTGCTCTGAGTTGGCGCCTCCTTGGCAACAAAATATTTGCCATTTATGAAAAATGCTATCGAAAAGACTGAGTTCGACTCAGGCAATTAAAACAATGAACTTTAATGGAACAAAACAGGTTTTAACTAGAAACTGCTGGAATACATCAACTACAGGTCTGCTCTCCTTGAAGGCTCCACGAGGACTGGTCTGAAGGCTGACGTCATGACGTCATCACGTTCTTCTCGCCATTGGGGAATCACGTGACTAACGGCATGATGTCATCACGTTGAAACCGTGCTGTAAAGGTAACTAGACATTGTACAGTCAAACAGTGTAATTAAAGGTACAGGCACAGACAGTAACTACATTGCTGTTAAAGGAATTATGTACAACCACTCTGAGTCCTTTGGTGGCTCCGCCACATGCGCCCCCCCAGAATTGTCTTTAACAGAAAAAGTGAGACGAGGAGGAGGTCTGACAAGTCTGTCTGATTGACTTCGATACCCTGGCAGAGGAAGTTGATGACCGGTGGTCGAGCTGGCAGTCGGTTGTGGTTGAGCAGGCGCGGCGAGCGTGGTCGAGTTGGCGGGCGGCGGCTGTGGGCGGTCGGCCACGTTTGGGTGGTTGAGCGACAACGACTGGGTGGTCCAGGTCCAGGTGAGCCGGCTTCAATTGGTCCACCGAGATGTGATCCGGCTTTCCTCCGACGTCGACCGAAAAGGATTTGTCTCCTGGTTCGATGACGCGGAAAGGACCAGTGTAAGGGGGTTTGAGCGGATCCCGGTGAGCGTCGTGGCGGATGAATACATACTCAGCATTCTTCAGTCCCGGTGGCACGTGGGAGCTCTGTAGGCCGTGATTTGATGTAGGCACCGGAGCGAAGCATCTGGCCGCTTCCTGGTGGCTAACGAGTTGCTGGGAGGCGGACCATGGCTCTGTGGGAGAAGGGAGGAAATCCCCTGGTACTCGGAGAGGCTGGCCGTAGACGAGTTCAGCTGAGGACGATTGCAGGTCTTCTTTGGGCACCGCACGAAGACCCAAAAGGACCCATGGAAGTCTGTCCACCCATCCTGCACCTTGAAGACTGGCCCGAAGGGCGGCTTTAAGCGACCTGTGGAATCGCTCGCAAAGGCCGTTCGCCTGTGGATGATGGGCGGTGGTGCGATGAAGTTTGGTGCCGAGCCCCTGAGCTACAGCGTTCCAAAGCTCCGAGGAAAATTGTGGCCCATGGTCAGAAGAGATGTGTGCCGGTACCCCGAAACGGGCAACCCAACAGGAGATGAAAGCTCTAGCGACGTCTGCCGAAGTGGTGGAAACCAAAGGAATTGCCTCTGGCCACCTAGTGGTGCGGTCCACCGTGGTGAGGAGATGAGTATAACCCTGAGAAGGCGGAAGCGGCCCCACAAGGTCCACATGCACGTGGTCGAAACGACGCTCCGGAACAGCGAACGTAGCCACTGGAGCTTTAACATGATGCTGGACTTTGGCCTTCTGGCAGACGACGCAGGTATTAGCCCAGTCACGGACATCGAGGTGCAAACCTTTCCAGACGAACTTCGCCAACATAAGCCATTGCGAAGCCTTCATCCCAGGGTGCGACAACCCGTGTATGGCATCAAACACCTTCTGGCGCCATGCGACCGGCACGATAGGTCGGGGAACGCCCATGGAGACGTCGCAAAGGAGCGTGGCGCCTGTGGCCTGGAAAGTGACGTCGGTCGCTTGGAAGCTAGGGGGAACGGTTCTGTATGATTGGACCTCAGTGTCCGAGGCCTGATCTGCAGCCATGAGGGCGTAGTCGATCCTCAGGTGGACCGTCGCACGGGAGAGGCAATCTGCCACCAGGTTGTCCTTACCAGACACATGTTGAATGTCTGTGGTAAATTCGGAAATAAACGTCAAGTGCCGTTGTTGACGAGCGGACCACGGTTCGGTGGTCTTGGCCATGGTGAACGTAAGAGGTTTGTGGTCGACAAAAGCCGTGAAGGGACGTCCTTCCAATAAGAACCGGAAATGACGAATGGCGAGGAAAAGGGCCAGTAGCTCCCGATCGAAGGTGCTGTATTTTTTTTCATTTTTCCGTAGACGGCTGAAAAATGCCAGCAGTTGCCACGTGCCGTTGACCCACTGCTCTTGCACTGCACCGATGGCGTAGTCTGACGCGTCCGTGGTAAAGGCGATGGTGGCACCTGGAAGTGGGTGCGCCAGCATGGTTGCGTTGGCCAAAGCGCTCTTGGTGTTGACGAACGCCTGGTCCATCTCAGCTGTCCAGCTGATTGGATGCTTACCGGACTTGCCCTTGAGGGCCCCGTACAAGGGTTGCATAAGCTGAGCCGCCTTAGGGACAAAACGGTGGTAGAAGTTGACCATCCCCAGGAACTCTTGCAAGGCCTTGATGGTTGGCAGGCGCGGGAAAGAGGTACCCGCTTCCACCTTCGTCATTAAGGGGACGGCGCCGTCCGATGTTATGCGGTGTCCCAAGAAATCGATCTGCTGCAGGCCGAACTGGCACTTGGCCGGGTTGATGATTAAACCGTGCTGGCTGAGGCGCGTAAAGAGGGAACGCAAATGGGAGATGTGCTCTTCCTTGCTAGCACTGGCGATGAGAATGTCGTCAAGGTAGACGAAGATGAAGCGTAGGTCTTGGAGCACGGAGTCCATTAAACGCTGGAACGCCTGTGCTGCATTCTTCAAGCCAAACGGCATCCGCAGGAACTCAGAGGCCAAAAGAGGTGATGACTGCGGTTTTTGGGACGTCTTGCGGGTGCACGGGAACCTGGTGATATCCCCGGACGAGGTCGACTTTAGAAAAGATAGAATTTCCCGCCAAATGGGCCGAGAAATCCTGAATATGCGGAATCGGGTACCAATCCGGAGTGGTGGCGTCGGTCGTCACCGCATGGCCGCCAGCCGCCACCCGGTTTCGGAACACTGTGGAGAGGCGAGGACCAGGGACTATTGGATCGTCGAATGATCCCGAGCCGCTCCATCGTGTCGAACTCCGCTTTCGCAGCCGCGAGCTTGCCGGGTTCGAGCCTTCTAGCCCGCGCATAAACCGGGGAGCCAGTAGTGGTGATATGATGTTCAACACCATGCTTCGATGCCGAGGAGGAGAAAGTGGGCCTTGTCAGCTCCAGAAACTCTCCGAGGAGCCGAGTGAAGTCATCCGGAGGAGGGAAGATGCAGGCAATAGAGCGCAACACGGAGGTACCGTGGTAGCACGGAATCGAGTGGAAGGTGGCTGCGTTGATCAGCCGGCGGTGCCGGACATCGACGAGGAGGCTGTTGGCACACAGAAAATCCGCCCCTAGGATGGCCTGTGAGACTGTGGCCGTGACGAATTCCCAAAAGAAGCGCTGACCGCCGAAACAGACTTCGACCCGCCGCTTTCGGAAAGTTCGAATTGCTGCGCCATTAGCCGCTATGACGGAAAAACCTAGGTTCCCAGCCTGCATATCGAGCTTCGACGCAGGTAGAATGCTACACTGCGCCCCGGTGTCACAAAGAAAACGTCGGCCCGATAGGGAATCGGTGATATAAAGAAGTTTCCCCATAGATCCGACGGCCATCGCAATCGCGGAGTGCCCGTTAGACCCGGTCCTCCTTCGCCAAGAACGCTGCAGGAGCTTTGTTTTTTTTGGGGGCGGAAAACTGCAGGGGGAGCGGCAGCATCGTGCTTTCGCGCCAAAACGGGCGTGGTAGGAGCACCAGCCCGCTGTAGGAGGAGCTGGAACCGCGTCTGTGGGGGATGGGCGCCTCGTGGCCGCGCAGCACTGCTGGGTTACCGTGAAAATCTTATCGGCTTCGGCAGCAAGCTCGGCGCAGTCTGTAATGTCGGATCTGGCGAGGGCAGCCTGTACCTGCTCAGGCATTTGGTAGAGGAAAAGCTCCCGGAAGAGGAAGCATTCCGGTTCGGCACCCAGGAGCGTGAGCATTTGGCTCATGAGCTCGGATGGTTTGGAGTCCCCGAGGCCAGGCATCGTGATGAGCCGGCGAGCGCGCTCTGACTTCGAGAGCCCGAAGACCTGAAGCAACCGCGCCTTAATCGCATCATACTTGCTGTCAGTAGGAGGACTACCGAGGAGGCTGATGATCCGTGAGGCAGTTGCACTGTCGAGGGCGGAGACCACGTAATAATAACGGGTCTGATCCGCGACGATGTTCCTGATGGCGAACTGGGCTTCAGCCTGGATAAACCAGGCGTCTGGTTGTTGCTCCCAGAACTGTGGCAGTTTCAGCGTGACGGCGGCGTTCGTGTCCATGATGAATCTTCCATGAAAATTGTTCGTAGAAATCGGGGTCACCAATGTAGGAACGGAGGTTCCTATCGAAAAGACTGAGTTCGACTCAGGCAATTAAAACAATGAACTTTAATGGAACAAAACAGGTTTTAACTAGAAACTGCTGGAATACATCAACTACAGGTCTGCTCTCCTTGAAGGCTCCACGAGGACTGATCCCCTGGCCTGAAGGCTGACGTCATCGCGTTCTTCCCGCCATTGGGGAATCACGTGACTAACGGCATGACGTCATCACGTTGGAACCACGCTGTACAGGTAACTAGACATTGTACAGTCAAACAGTGTAATTAAAGGTACAGGCACAGACAGTAACTACATTGCTGTTAAAGGAATTATGTACAACCGCTCTGAGTCCTTTGGTGGCTCCGCCACAATAAGCCCATTTTAAGATGATCAAATTTTTTAATGTTGCTCGTAATCTGATAACACTTAGGCCTAGAAATTCGGTGGGCTGCGCCACCAGTTAGCGCCCAAAGAGGGCACTTAGTGGGTGTTGCACCACTGGCCACGCCTCCCGTGAAATTTAGCAGGGCGCTAATGGCGGTGTTAGCCTGTAGCGCTGTGCCACCACCGATGACGTCATCGGTGTGCGCAGCGCCCCGCTACCGCCCCGATCGCGATATTTGGTCGCGCCCTCCTCTGTAACGCCGGTTGCAATTTGCGACCGGTTCAGGAGGACCTACCTGCGGCGATAGTGGCGCTAATTAAAGGGGTGGTGCGGGGCGACCATTTTTTTTTGCTGGCCGCCTGCCAGCACCTCCTTGCACCGCTGTCCCTGGCCTCCTGAGCCCCCCCCTCCCCCCGGGCAGTGCCGGCTGTGTCCCAAGTGCCCGGCACTTCTCCTCGGTGCCGGGCTCTTTTGCCGGCACTCGCGATCTCTGATCGCGCTGGTGCAGGCCCCTCCCCTTTAAGAAGGGGAGGAAGGCCTGCAGTACCGCAGCGCACCATGCCACAGCGTGTGGTGCTGCGGCACGTTGTGCTGCGATATTCAGTTGCAGAGCCCCAAGAGGGATGCGGGGCGCCTCAAACAGCGCCCCGCTTCCGTTTGGGGCGCTGAAACTGAATATCGGGCTGGCGCAAGCGGCTCCGTCCGGAGCGGTAATTCCGGCGCCCAGGCGAGGGGCGCCACCGAATTTCTAGGCCTTAGTGTTTTTGTGTGTCAGCCTTGGCTCAGTTGGTCGCACTCTCACCTCTGAGTGAGTAGGTCATGAGTTCAAGTCGCATTCCAGGGAGCTGAGCACATAATCTAGCATGGCACTTCAGTGCAGTATGGAGGGAGTGCTGGACGGTCTGAGGTGCTGCTTGTGATGAAATATTCCATTCATCACTGCCTGTGACTGTGGTCGGCTCCAGTGTCATTTCCCTTCCCCCAGTCCTCATTGTATTGTTTATTGGAATGTGCTGGAATGTGCTGTGTGTAGGGCTCTGCCCATACCTGGCCCCTTTTGTAAGCTAGCTCAGTCTGGCCTCAGTCTCCAGAAGGAAGATACCTCTCTCTCTTACGTGTTACTTTCTAAGTTAATAAAAGCCTTGTTTTGTTTCGCTAACATCGAGTCTCGGAATTATTGAGGCACATCAATTTTATTAACTTATTTTTCAACACTATGGATCAACTCCTGAAACCCGAACGTTTGGATTTGGATCAACATGCTCCGGACGCATCAGCACGCTTCGGACACTGGTTTGAGTGTATGGAATTCTTCCTGGACAATTCCGCAGCCGTCAAAGACGCTACGGACGCTGCGAGGATGAGACTCGGAATTCTGCGGAATTGGGTAAGCCACCGGGTTTACCCCCTCATCCAAGACGCCGATACGTACCTGGCCGCCTGCGACATCTTAAAGGCGCATTACCAGCAGCCTACGAATGAGGTGTATGCTAGGCATCTGCTCGCTACTCGCGCACAGCGACCTGGGGAATCGGTGGAGGAGTTCCTAAGCACCCTGAAAATGCTTGGCAAAGACCAAGTGCCGAGATGTAAAAGCCGCAGTGTACACTGACGAGCTTGTTCGTGATGCCTTTATCACAGGCCTCAGCTCCACTTACATCCGGCAAAGACTGCTGGAAAAAACGGGGTTGGACCTGAAACAGGCTGCGGACACCGCGCGATCCCTGGATGTGGCCCAGAGAAACTCAGACGCCTACTCTTCAGCCCGCGCCGTCCACGCCACCACGTGTGCACCGAGGGCGCCGCCATCTTGGAAGGCATCTTCCCAGCCCGACACTGGCGGGGCCCCGCTCTCCCCCCAGAAGCCCTACGACAGCCGCGACGCGTCAGGGACCTAACTGCTACTTCTGCGGGCAGCCAAACCACACCAGAAACCTGTGCCCGGCGAAAGGCACCACCTGCTTTAAGTGCGGTAAGAAGGGGCACTTCGGGAAGGTGTGCAGAGGGAACCCCGCCGGAAAACCCGCCACCGCCGCATGTGCGCCGTGGGAGCGGCCATCTTGGACGCCATCTTGCCCGACCTCGTGGGGTCCGCCATCTTATGAGCAGACAGCGTGGACGCCATCTTGTATCGATCAGGGCCCTACAGTGGCATCGGTCACAGTGGACCAGACCAGGCCGCACCCGCTATCCAAATCAATGGTGGACATCGAGGTAAACGGGTGCCGGGTTAAATGTTTAATTGACAGTGGAAGCACGGAGAGTTTTATCCACCCTGAACTGGCACAGCAACTCTCCCTAAAGGTGGTCCCTGCTCAGGGTACCATCTCTATGGCTGATAAAACCCAGACATCGACCATTCTGGGTTACTGCACGGTACAATTGGGCGTTAACGGAACTGTATACGATAATTTTAAAGTATTAATCATGAACCTATGTGCGAGCGTGATCTTGGGCCTGGATTTCCAGTGCAACCACCAAAGCATCACGCTCAAGTACGGTGGGTCCCAGCCGCCCCTCACAGTGTGCGGTCTGGCTACCCTGAAGGTAAAACCGCCTTCGCTATTGGCGAACCTTACCCCTAACTGCCGGCCAATAGCGACCAAAAGCAGGAGGTACAGCTGGGAGGACAGGCGGTTTATCGCGACCGAGGTAGACAGGCTCCTGAAAGAGCGCATTATTGAACGCAGCAACAGCCCGTGGCGCGCCCAAGTGGTAGTGGTAAGGGGTAGCGAGAAGAAACGGATGGTGATCGACTATAGTCAAACGATCAACAGGTACACCCAACTAGACGCCTACCCGCTACCCCGCATATCAGAAATGGTGAACCAAATCGCCCAATACCGGGTGTTCTCCACCATCGACCTCAAGTCAGCGTACCACCAGCTCCCTATCAGACCAGAGGACCGCCCGTACACCGCCTTCGAGGCGAACGGATGCCTCTACCAATTCCTCAGAGTCCCCTTTGGGGTGACGAATGGGGTCTCGGTTTTTCAGAGGGAGATGGACCGCATGGTTGATGACCACCACTTGCAGGCAACCTTCCCCTACCTCGACAACGTCACCATCTGCGGCCACAATCGGCAGGATCACGACTCGAACCTCGAGAGGTTCCTGGAAACCGCACAAAAACTCAACCTCACCTACAACGAGGACAAGTGCGTTTTCAACACCACGCGCCTCTGCATACTAGGCAGCGTGGTGGAGAATGGGGAAATCGGACCAGACCCCGACCGATTGCGCCCCCTACGGGAGCTGCCCCTGCCCAACACTCCCAAAGCCCTGAAAAGGTGCCTGGGGTTATTTTCTTATTATTCCCAATGGGTCCCCAACTACTCCGACAAAGCCCGCCCCCTCTTGAAAGCATCCTCTTTTCCGCTCTCTGCTGAGGCCCACGCCGCCTTCAAAAGCATTAAGCAGGATATTGAGCGGGCCACGCTACAGGCAGTGGACGAGAACACTCCATTTCAAGTGGAAAGTGATGCGTCTGACTTCGCCTTGGCGGCCACCCTCAACCAGGCGGGGCGGCCCGTAGCTTTCTTCTCGAGGACCCTCCAAGGGCCCGAGATCAGACACTCCTCCGTGGAAAAGGAGGCCCAAGCCATCGTGGAGGCAGTGCGCCACTGGCGCCACTACCTAGCCGGCAAACGCTTCACCCTACTTACCGACCAGCGGTCGGTAGCGTTTATGTTCAATAATAAACAGAGGGGGAAGATTAAAAATGATAAGATTCTTAGGTGGCGGATCGAGCTCTCCACCTTCGAGTACGACATCATTTACCGGCCAGGGGCCCTTAACGAATCCCCTGACGCCCTCTCACGAGGGATGTGTGCCAGCGCCACCGGGGATCGGCTACAGACCCTCCACAACGACCTCTGCCACCCAGGGGTCACGCGGCTGTTCCACTTCATAAAGTTCCGCAACTTACCCTACTCGATTGAGGAAGTTCGGCCTCTGACCAGGAACTGCCGCACTTGCGCTGAGTGCAAGCCTCGGTTCTACCGCCCAGATAGAGCCCACTTAATCAAAGCTACACGGCCCTTTGAGCGGCTCAGCTTAGATTTCAAGGGCCCCCTCCCGTCCGTCGACTGCAATGTTTACTTCCTGAACATTGTGGACGAATACTCCCGGTTCCCATTCGCCTTCCCCTGCCCAGACATGACCAGCGCCACGGTCATTAAATGCCTCAACAGCCTGTTCTGCCTGTTCGGTATGCCGAGCTACATCCATACAGATAGGGGGGCGTCCTTCATGAGTGAAGAGCTACGCCAGTACATGCTGTCCAAGGGGATCGCCACGAGCCGTACCACTAGCTACAACCCCCGGGGTAACGGCCAAGTGGAGCGAGAGAACGGGACAGTATGGAAAGCAGTCACTCTAGCTCTAAGGACCAAGGGCCTCCCTATCTCCCGCTGGCAGGAAGTCCTCTCGGATGTGCTCCATTCGATACGGTCGCTATTGTGTACGGCCACTAATGCCACGCCCCATGAACGAATGTTTGTCTTTCCCCGGAAATCCACCTCCGGCGTATCCATGCCGTCATGGCTCTCCACCCCAGGTCCGGTACTCGTGCGAAGGCATGTGAGGGGCCACAAGACGGACCCTCTCGTGGAGCCAGTACACCTACTCCACGCCAACCCCCAATACGCATATGTCCGGCACGCCGACGGAAGGGAGGACACCGTGTCCATAAAAGACGTCGCCCCAGCCGGCATCGACAACAACCACGGCAATAGCAGCAACAACGATCACAGCAACTCTTACCCACCCACTACTCTCATCACCCCCGGAAGAACATCGACCAACGGCACCCCCACCAACTACCCCTTCAACAACCCTGGCGGCACCCCCGGCAGAGACCCAGGAGACTACCGGGGACACCCAGCCGACACCCGCGGCACCACAACAGCCACGTCGGTCGCAGAGGACTATCAAACCCCCGAACAGACTAAATCTATAGAAGGGGTGAATGTGATGAAATATTCCATTCATCACTGCCTGTGACTGTGGTCGGCTCCAGTGTCATTTCCCTTCCCCCAGTCCTCATTGTATTGTTTATTGGAATGTGCTGGAATGTGCTGTGTGTAGGGCTCCGCCCATACCTGGCCCCTTTTGTAAGCTAGCTCAGTCTGGCCTCAGTCTCCAGAAGGAAGATACCTCTCTCTCTTACGTGTTACTTTCTAAGTTAATAAAAGCCTTGTTTTGTTTCGCTAACATCGAGTCTCGGAATTATTGAGGCACATCACTGCTTTTTGGCTAAGACGTTAAACCAAGGCCCCGTCTGCCCCCTCAGGTGGATGTAAAAGATCCCATGGCACTATTCCAAGAAGAGCGGGGGAGTTCTCCCAATATCCTCCACCAACATCGCACAGAAAACAGATTATCTGGTCAGTTATCTCCCTGCTGTTTGTGGGGCCTTGCCTTGTGCAAATTGGATCCCACATTACAACAGTAACTACACTTCAAAAGTACTTAATTGGCTGTAAAGTGCTTTGGGATATCCTGAGGTCGTGAAAGCTTTGTATAAATGAAAGTTATTACTTCTCTTTCAAAAAAATTTATAGGTTAGGGAGAGAATATTGAGTTCAGAAAATTTCCCATTTCTGATCACTATCCAACAACCTTTGCTCGCAGTGCAACTATCGGGCCGGGTTAGGACAGAATAAGGCATAGCTTTGATGCCCATTGCATTTGCAATGCCCGTCAACATTCACTGTTTAATGTCTCGTCTGAAGAATGGCCACTTGATCAAGATACACCACAGCCAAACTGAGTGAGACTCCCTGGAGAAAGGGATCTCACTCCACTCCACTCCACTCAGGAGTCGGGCCAGGCCTTTGGAATTAGTCTGCATTTACACTGTGACTAGTGTTGATGTGAAGCAAAAGTGTTTCACGCTGACGCTATGTACGAACTGCAAATGCACCCTACAGTAACTTAGCAAAGTGATGGGAAGCAGCAGCATTAAAACTAAAACCTAATTCTACTGTACTCTGATAGCAAACCTAATCACTTTTAAATAGTTTGTTTCTTCAGACTTTTTTCTGCTTTTTAAATCCTTCAGAAATGAGAATTTATGGCACACTGTACCAACTGAAGAACTGGCTGTATTGATTTCATGTTCGCTATTCCATAGACAGCACATCTATATATTGAATGAGGAATAAATTGTCTTTGTATCACTCGGCAGCGAGGTAGATTTGTGTGTCAGGTTTGTAAACAGTGAGGTTACTGTGAAATGCATTTCTCAGCAAGTGCCACTTGCATGTGCTTACTGGAAATAACATAATGAAGCAATTAAAAATAAAATAAAAATATGCCCTTCTAAAACAAAGGCCAGGATTAATTCTGACACCAAATAATTCATGGATGCATTATTAATTGTGTGCAATATTCATTGTATATAACATTTGCTTTAGAACCTGAATGTATTCCTTTTCATGAAGACTAATAAGTAGTCCATAACCTCAAAACTGACCCCAGTGTTTTAGACCTTTATTGGCCCATCATAAATAACCTTTAATTACAGGTTCTGTAACAAAGTGTGGATGGTAGAGGACAGCATGCTACACCGTTTAAATTTTTTTAAATTGAATGCTTCAGAAACCTTAAAATTGATTATTTGAGCAGAATAGCTACAGGGCTGTACTCGTTCGCAGTCACTGAAATAATGTGCTTGGTGAACCCTGTAAAGAATTTATGGGTTTTGACTGACATTTGTGATGCCACATGAATGATAGTGTTTCCAGACTTTTTTTTAAATGTAACAGCTAAGCTTGAAATGTGTGGAACTCAGTAATTTCATTGTGGACAATGTAATGAATAGAATAATCGTGTTGCACTGTCAGTAACCTTTTAAATATTCAAATATGTTGCATAATATTGGAGGCCTTCAAAGAATTATATCTTTGTGCTTAATTTGAAGAGAGGGTAGTAATAAAAAGATAGTGTATAAATACTGGAGTACCGTTTGTTACTTAATAGGACTGGAGTATTTTTTGTGAATTAAATTAAGGCAGCTGTTAATACAGTCCGTTAATTACTTACAGCTGCTGCAAGAATCATTAATATTGAAATTTTGTTTGAATCAAAATCAAATCAACAGATCAAATAAAGAATTTAAGAGGAAAAAGTGAAACAGAATTCCATTAGTAAAGTTGTGAAAGTGTCCTGTATGTTTAAAATGTGGGTCTTGTAGACTTCATTTTTCCACCAATTATTTTGCATGTTGCCTGTTACCTATCTTTTCGATATACTGTGAACAACTCCATGGATTGAATTATGTAGAATCTACAGCACAGAAATGGGCCATTCAGCCCATCTGAGCTATACCATTGTTTATTCTTGACATGTGCCTCCTCCCACTTTAATTACCTCTTCCCATCCAGCCTCCCCTTCCCTCGTGTATACGTCAAGCCTCGCCTTAACTGTGTCAATGCGATCTACTTCAACCACTCCATGTGGCTCCGAGTTCCACTTTCTGTAAACAAGTTCCTCCTGAATTCTTTATTTGATCTGTTAGTGGCTATCATTTATTTATGCAGCGACAGCTGTGGCTCAGTGGATAGCGCACTCTCCTCTGAGTCAGAAGGTTGTGGGTTCAAGTCCCACTCCAGGGATTTGAGCACATAAATCTAGGCTGACACTCCAGTGCGGTACTGAGGGAGTGCTGCATTGTTGGAGGTGCCGTCTTTCAGATGAGATGTTAAAACCGAGGCCCCACTCTCGCAGGTGGACATAAAAGATCCCACTGCACTATTTCGAAAAAGAGCAGGGGTGTCCTGGCCAATATTTATCCCTCAATCAACATAACAAAAACAGATTATCTGGTCATTATCACATTGCCGTTTGTGGGAGCTTGCTGTGTGCAAATTGGCTGCCACGTTTCCCACATTACAACAGTGACTACACTCCAAAAGTACTTCATAGGCTGTAAAGTGCTTTGAGACATCAGGTGGTCGTGAAAGGCACTATATAAATACAAGTTTTTTTTATTTTATGCTTCCTTGTTCTGGACTCAGCCAAGGTGGAAACAGTTTATCTAAATCCACCCTGTCAAACCCCTTCATGATATTAAAGACCTCCTATCAGGTGTCCTTTCAGGCTTCTCTTTTTCAGAGAAAGTAGTTCCAGCCTGCTCACTCTTTCCTGATAGCTGCATCCTTTCAATTCTGGTAACATCCTTGTAAATCTTTTCTGCACTTTCTCCAGTGCTTCAATATCCTTTTTGTAGAATGGAGACCAGAACTGCACTCAGTACGCCAAGTGTGGTCTAACCATGGTTCTTTATACATTTAACATTACTTCCCTGCTTTTGTATTGTATTCCTCTAGAAATTAACCCCAGTACTTTGTTTGCACTCTTTATTGACTTATCAACTTGTTTTGTTACTTTTAATGATTTCTGTATCTGTACTCCCAGATCTCTGCTCCTCTACCCAATTTAATGTCTTGCCTTCCAAGGAATAAGTAGCCTCCTTATTCCTGTTGCCAAAACTTGGATCTCCTTGCTGGGACCCACCCCAAGTTTCACCCTGCATGTATTTCAATTCTATATCCTGCGCTAAGTACTGTTTGCCCATCACATTCGACCTCGCCAGCCTCCGTTGGTTCTCTTATCCAAATGTGTTAAATTCCAAATCATCGTCCTTGTTTACAGATACCTCTGTGACTATAACCCCACCTTCCCTCACATTGGAATGCCTTCTACACTAAAGGAGCTAAACTAAATGCAAGTTGTTGGTAGTGGTTGTAGTGAAAAACTATATAGCTTTACGGCTTATTCTTTAAAGCAACAGTTTCCTCCATTTATTTATGCATAATCCTGTTTTTTTGTTATGAACGGAATTGTCCATGTGCATACGGCCGTGCAGCTTAAATGCATTGTTACCCTACATTTCCCTAAAGTAACTTGGTGTTACAGCACATGAACATGAACTTCTAGTAGACAGTGGTGTATAAAACCAATGGAAATTAATTTATGCTTGAGGTGAGTGCACAATATTGCAGAACAAATACACAGTGCCTTTTACCTGTAGAGTGCTGGCAGGTCTGTGGAAATTGCTACATTCCTGAGCTAGCCATTTTGAAAATCTTCATCTCACACACTTAACACATTAAATCTTAATATTACAACAATGCTAGGCTGCTTAGCTGTCCGGAATAACTTTATTACTGTCTTACCAGCTCTATATACACCTTTAAATTGAGACTAAAAAAGTTAACACCTCCACTTGCCTTGTCTTCCCTAATTTTTCCCATTCCCCCTCACCTTTATTTTTATTTTAACTTTACTTTTGCTATATTTCTGTTTGATCCCATCTATGCATTCTATGTCTCTTTTTTTACCTTTTCTTCTGTCCAGTGCCCCTGGGCCACAATATCCATTTTGCAGGTGGCAGTCACATCAAACAAATTAGCCTGCAGTTAGCTGATAACCAGGTCCAAAGGTGGGCAGGTTTTTTCTTCCAGTTAATAGAGGTCTAAAACTTTGAAGAATGATTTTGTTGTATCTGTGACATGACCACCTGAGTCTTTGACCAGTTTTTCTAGCTACCGAGGTATCCACAACTTCTATGGCCTAATCATGCCCGGACAAGATCTGTGACATGGAGTTTCTAATAGTTTGTCACAGATAAACACGTTTGTTTACTGTGAAATCAGTTTCTGAAATATGAATAAATGGGAAATACTTTTGTCCTATTTATAATTTTTTGTACAAGACCATCTGGATTACAGAGATTTATGAAATGTGTAAAACTATTTCCTGTGGCATTTCACTGGTAGATAGCTGACCCTTCACCCTTGAGAGAGGCCTTTGAGGATTTTATGCTGCATTCTGGCCTCGGGATTAGTAAATCATTAAGAACGCAAAAGGGTTTATTTAACAATCTTTAAACAAGCTGTCTAAAACTTTATAATGGTGACCCCTTTTTGACACTTGTATTTACTCCTAAAATAGTTTTAATTTGTCCCACGCCCCTCTTTCTGTTTGATTTATCTTAAGATCAGGCCATTAACTTTTTGGAAGCTTGCGTTGAAGTGTTTTGAAACATTGGTTATTTGGGAGTTTTGTACAGTGATACAGCCACAGGTGTGTAATACAGGGTTTCACTGAATGGATGTCTGAATAATCCTAATAATGTGTCTAGGGAGGAAAAAAAGCCCCTAAAGACTAAAGATCCATGCAAAGATATTTCGAATTTGCAATAGATACTTCAGTTTTAATTAACTTGGACTTAAAGGAGGATGTAGCTTTATAATTTATTGGCCCTGAAATTAGGATCGGGGGCTTGCCGCGCGTGCAAGCCCCCGATGTGCACTCACCCTGCGCGCCGACATCTGAAGCCCGGGCCTGCTTGCATTTCCTGTCACAGGCCCAGTTCAGCTGTCGGCGCGATGTGCTTACCTGATCCAGCAGCGTAGTTAGTGCGATGTGCCGGCTGGGATCAGGTGCGCACTGTGCAGCCAATCGGGAGGGGAAACTCATTCATGAGTTTGACAGTAAGAGCTGTCAAACTCATGAAAAGTATGGGCTGCCAAAACACTACTTTAACTTTAAATAAAATTTTAAAAAACATCCCACTGATTATATTAGCTATAAATAAGTTTTTTAAAATGTTTTAAACAATTAATCCATTTTTTGAAAAAAATAAATTTTTAAAAAATAGGGTCTAAAACTAAACTTACTATCCTGTAAATTCTTTAAAAATAACAAACCTGTGGGAAAAAAAATTTCTACATTGTGCTAAAAGCCCACTTACCTGAAAAATGAAATACTTGCGTCTTGTTTTTCCACGCGTAAAGACCGGAGGCCTTTACACGCGCGCAACTCTGGGGGGGGAAAAAAAGGAATTTTACTACGCACGCGCTGCCTGTGCAGTCGTGCGCGTACTGCCTCTTAACCCCTTGGGTCAGAGGACAGGAAATGCCGGTTTTCAGCGCATGCGCTGTGCATGCTGAAAACCGGCAATTCCTCCGGGCACACGCGTGAGTACCCCGTCCTTACTCACGCGTTGTGCCCGAAATTACTGGGCCAATACTTGCGATGGGCCTCCTTCATGCTTTTTATTTGTTACTTAAACTTTTTAAGTATCTACAGATCTCCTCCATTGTCATCTAAAAACACTGATGTCAGTGACGTAGATATGCAGTGAAGGAATCCCTTGATTCAGTATCGCTCCATTCCAATCTACAACACCAAACAGACAAAATAGGGTTTCACAGAGAAACTTTATAAATTCAGATACAAAATTACTTTTTCTTAGTTACTTTTTTAAGAATTTACTTTTTTTTAATTTACTTTTTAAGATGTGAAAAGGGCTTTATTAAAATTTGAGGGCTCTGCACTTACACTGCTACACAAGTGGAGCCAGTATTTCACACCAGGAACTTGAACGCAAAATCTAGGTTGACACTCCAGTGCAGTACTGAGGGAGTTCTGCACTGTCAGAGGCCCCGTCTTTTGGATGAGATTTTAAACCCTCTCCTATGGCACTATTTCAAAGAAAAGCAGGGAGTTCTCCCCGATACCCTGCCAACATTTATCCCTCAACCAACATCACTAAAAAACAGATTATGTGGTCATTATCACATTGCTGTTTGTGGGAGTTTGCTGTGCGCAAATTGGTGCCGTATTTCCTATATTACAACAGTGACTACACTTCAAA
Organism: Somniosus microcephalus; assembly: GCF_052327205.1. Classification (NCBI taxonomy): domain Eukaryota; kingdom Metazoa; phylum Chordata; class Chondrichthyes; order Squaliformes; family Somniosidae; genus Somniosus; species Somniosus microcephalus. The sequence continues at coordinate 245,793,308 of NC_140989.1, read as the reverse complement.
AGTACTTCATTGGCTGTAAAGCACTTTGGGACATCCTGAGCTCATGAAAGACACTATATAAATGCAAATTGTTTCTTTTCTTTCACTGGCAAGGGTAGTAAAACAGGGATGCAAGAGAGATACAGGAGGTTCAGTAAATGACAGACACCTATTTATTGTTGCTATTTTCATTAGAAAAACACTGCTCTAAGAGTTTATGGGTAAATATATCTGTTCAAAGGCAAGCCACGACAATGCTGCCTTTCCCAATTGATCTGAGTGGGTTACTTCTACAACAGTGTTTCCTAAACCCCAGGTCTAACTAAACATTACATGCACGCAAATAAAAATCTGATGCTCAAAAGAAGCAACAATGGAAAATTAACTTAAAACTATAACTCAATACACATTTCCTAAATAAACAAATGCCTCTGTATTTACAGATATCACTGTTTAACAAAGGTTCAGGAAAGGTTTCTTTGTACTATATTTTTACCATGTTAACTTTTACATTTCAGATGAAGGCCATCATATCAGTGGTCGTTGTAGTTGTCTTGCTAGTCATCATCAGTAAGTATGTTTGTCGTCATGCTCCAGTTGAAATTCCTGCTCAGCCATACTATTCTGATGTGTATATGTCAAGGGAGATTATATTATTTATTTCCCTGTATTCTGGTAGAAAGGAAATAAACTGCTTTCATTGCAGTGTGTGTCATGGGTAGCTCTTCTTCTATGGCTATCTTTATTAGACGTTTCCCATTTTTCCCTTTATCACATTGCTGTTGGTGTCTAATTTTTTTTTTTAAGCACTACTATTAAGAATAAGAAACACCTAACAATGACTCGGGTCTACAATCCATATATCCACTGACCATGGAGGAAGCCAAAGTACTTTTTTGAGAAAAAGTTAAATGGGCAAGATAAAATTAATTATTTGTAAAACTATTAAAGTTGAATTGTTTTTCAGGGAACATTGGAAGAAATATTAGAATACAGAATGGATTCTTTTAAATTCTCTTATTGTTTTATTAATACTGTCCATTTTTAAGGAGCCACTGTCCATATTTACTGGTAGATAAGTTTTGCATTAGGGAATAGGAGAGTTGTCAGCAAGTTTCTTTTAGCCGGTGTTAATATTTTTGTGGTGTAATGCGTGTTTTTCCAAACAACGAATGAAAACATTTTGTTAACAAGTGGTTTTCCATATCCTTGCAGTACCTGTAATTTTGAAGAATCGCTCATGATGACAAGACGTGCACATCGTCAACGCAGGAAAGTTACTGCCTCACTCTCTAGAAACTACTTGAGATACGTGCATAATATCTCAGTTATTGTAAATAGGAAGTCTGTTTCTGTCTGTCTTTTGCAGAAGAAAACTGCAATGAGTAAATTTCTGGAATAGGGGACCAGTACATTACATAACTGCTATCTACATGAAGGATAGTCTATTTCCTTTTAAGTGTATTGCGTCATTGCCGTGAATGTTTTTTTACCCTTCACTGATGATTCTATTACTGTGAGACCTGGTATCTAAACATGCTGTCAACAATTTATTTTTTCCCCAATTTTCTCTCGAGGGCACTGGCTCACCTTTGGAGTATGGTTCTACAGATGCAGACTCCCCTCAGGGTACCTTGCTCAAGTGGGCTTTCTTCGTGTGTGAATCTAATCAGTGAGTGCTGGTACGCTATTGGACAGCAGAGGGCATCACAACAAAGTCCAATCCTGTCCCCTCTCTCGAATGTGCACATGCATGGATAGGGATAAGGGGGGATTTCTGGCAATTTTTTCCCCCCTCCATAGAGTACTGAGGCTAATTGTCCAATCTTCCATCCTGGCTGAGATCCACTAACTATGTCTAATCCCAGGATTGAGCCTGGGACCTTCCCTGGTCTGTGTGGTTCAGTGCTACACCAGGTGGTGCAATAATCCACTAAGCCATTAGAGAAGCAGTTGAAATATATGCCAAACTGAAGGAGACTGAATGGATTCTACAGTGAAGCAAGGGTCAGTGCTTTTTAGCACAAAGTCCCCTATTTCTGAGCAGAATCTATTCAATCATACACTATTATCTATTCAAAGATTATTTGGACTAGTTTATAATAAATTATATGCAACCATGCTCTGACTGTGCCAAACTGTTGTGTTTTAATTTGAGTGCTCTTTTAGCCTGTATGTTGTTTTAAAACATTTCTTTATGCTCCAGAATTTTGGAGTTCACTTTTGTTTTGTAAAAAAAGCTTTAAAAATAAAAACCACAATGCCTGACAGATCAGTCAGATTGCCACTTGCACACAGTGTTTGGTGACTGGATTTCACTTGTATCCCAGTTTGGTGGGACATCAGGAGTGAAATTATCTGTAACAAGCATTCTCGCACAGTCCATGCCGTGGATCAGCTGCAGTGTGACTACATCTATGTAAAGTTAACTCTTTAAGATCTTAAAACATAAAGTTTTAAAAGTGCTCTGACAACTTGCTGTGTTGGTTTTATATTTCTAATGCTAGAAAAGAGCTGACTCAATTTTGACATTAACATTTCACTGGCAGGGGTTGGTGAACTGAACTAATTGCGTACACCTAAGGGGAGCTCTGCTGGCCCCTGGCTCGAGAGGGTATAGTTGGACAACATAACCATGGCTGAGAAATACTCCAGCTGTAGTGCTGCTGTGTGGAGTGTAATGGGACATCAAAAATGGAGTAGCACAGCTAATTACATGCTCATTTACTCTGCTTTTTAAAAAATGTAAAACGCTTCAATTCTTTATTGATTCTACCATTATTTCTTTGCTTGGCTGTCATCTTTTAAAAGTATCAGTGTAGCAATTTGAAGTTCTTGGAAAGCTTCCTAAGTTAGGCCTGGAAAAGAAAACTGTCAGTATTGCTTCTATTTCAGGTCTGTTACGCACCCACGTATCACACTTTGTTCCAGATGCAAAATAATGTTTAAAAAGTATCACAGTTTTTGTAATTTACGTAAAGTTTCAACCATCTACAGATTGACCATGGCGACTTACAAATAGGTACAATTACCTAGATTTGCCTATTTAAAGCAGTGTCAGATTAGCAACGAAACAACATAACCATGCTCCAGACCCCACACCAGCCACATGATGACCAATGACATCAGAGCCGCTAGTATCAAACTAAAATTCAGACGTTTGTGATTTCAACAATGTTTTTAAAATAGCTCAGACTTAATATTAATGGAATATTCTTCATTTGCTTGCAATGGCTGTTGGTCAGACTTTTATTGCACATGCACTGACAGCCCATACTATTCTTTGCTGATTTCATTTCCAAGTTGAACCAATTACCTTGAGGTGTAGCGGGGCCTTCAAATGAGGGTCAAAAGGAGCTTAAAAGTTTGTGCGAACAGAGAGGAGTTTTACAAGTTTGTAACCAAGAAAATCAAGTACTCTGGAAAGTAGCCAAGTGAAATACAAGATTGTAAAACAGTAGACATCCCCGAGAGTGCTTACAAATGTAATTTGTTTGTGAATGAGGTGGGTTTATGTGGTAAAATTGCATTCAGCTTCCAAAAAAAGTACAGGTTAGCACAGAGAGAGAAAATGGTATTATGCTTTCTATGTGTTTCACGTGAACTTTAAACAATTTTGCCTCTTGGGAATGTTGAACAGAAGGTGTTGGTCACTAATGTCCATTAGTGATGGTTGGGAGGAAATCTGAGCTGCAGTTATGATGCACTTTATGATGAGATTTTTGGGTGACTAATGTATACCATGCTATATCATCGCACTGAGAGATGAGTATAAAATGGAATCCAGATATAGTGATTGATTTGGCAAACGATCACTAAATTCACCTGAGCGGTACAGCTGAAGGCAGGTCTCCTGTGATCCTGCATGTCCCCATTCATTTTGCATTGAAGACCGAGCTGGGTGATGGCACTGGGGGCAGTCAGGAGTTGTGGAAGAGATGTTTGTTTTTTTTTTAATTACCATTTTTATTTTGTACATAATAATTGGTTAGAAGCGTTACAGCCTTAATCTGCGGACATGCTGACACTGTTTGGCAATGCAGGTGAGGCAGTGGCATGTCAATTTCAGGCACGAAGAAGCAGCACTTCCCACATGGTATTCCAAGTCTACACTTTGATTGCTGCTTGCGAGGCAAGAGACTCCCGAACTGCAGCAATGGTCGCTGATGGCAATGTTGGCACCAAGAGATAAGTCACTTCACAAGCCCAATTTTAGTCCTTTTCCAGCCCACCTCTTGAGAGATGTGCCTGATTTCATGAGAATTCCCGGAGGAATCAGCCAGTTTAGCTTTATCATCTTGGGGATAACTGAATCCCGACTGCGAATGAATAGGCAGCCTTGGAAAGTGGTCAGTACAACCAGCTTGTACTGATCACAAGCACTGGAAAATTATGGTGTTCACTGTACTTGGAGGTTTGGCATTTAATAACATCCACATTCTACTGTAATAATAGAGTGGGCATCATGAATGATCTGGACATGTCCTTCAACAAAGTGAATAGGAGCATCCAGATAAGTGAAAATGTTAACTGTGCGATGTCATCCTCTTAAGTGTGGAACTAGTTTTCCAAAAATGTTTTATTTGTCTGGGTTGCTCACTTGATGTGAAGCATGCTGGGATACAAAAGATTCTTTACTTACAATATGGTTTAAAGTACTGAGCATGACCTATACACACATTATACCACTGACAAATAATGAGCTGATGCACCAGCCTCTCAAATAATTAATGTGTATATACTAATATTTGTAAAAGGGAGATTAGGGGTTATTGATCGGCTGCTAAAATGTGCAAAGCGATAATTTTTTTTTAAAAGAACATTGCCCTTTTGTAATCTTACACGTTGAATATGCATTTCCACTCCATGCTGTATAGTTAGCAGAAATGTATTGTATTGGACTGTGTATAAAGCTTTTTTGGATACTAGAATTGAATAAAGGAGGAAAAACACCACACTGAAGCGATTTGTTCCTAATTGTTAGTTCCTCTGTAGTCACTATCAACCAGTTTCAAAAGGTTGTGTAGGCACATATAAGAACTGTAGTGTTTATACAGCTTTTCTCTGTTTCTACCCACAGTCATAGATTCATGGTCTGCAGATCTGGTTTGTTCAAGTCCTGTTGACATCAACCATTGACCTAGAGCAAATACAAACTGAAATGGGTTTCATTCGTAATCAAAATCAAGGGTAACTCCTTTCTCAGTGCAGTTTAAATTGTACTCTTTGTAATTCAGTATTGAACCCAATTAAAATTATCCACATAATGAGGAATTCTAACCATGCTTACTTTTTCTCCCTCTGTACAGTATTTGTGAATCTTCAATTTGTTCGGAATATGCCTGGAACATGTTTACAACTTTGTGCGCTTGTACTTCCTTCTTCCACCTCGCCCCCCCCCCCCCCCCCCACCCACCCACCCACACTCCCTGCGCCCCAGCACCATGGACGGTTCCTTGGGCAAGAGGACAGACAGGTGCCATACTCGCAGGACTTTGGCAGTGCCATTTTGTACATGATTACTGCAAGACAGTCTATGAGGTGGCTTGGGTCATTTTTGTACCACGGTTTTCCTCCTTCCCTCTGTGGCAGTGCCTTGCCTCTTGCTCAGCTCCTCTGTTGACTGTCCACCTGTGATTGGCAACTGACTGGGTCACACTGAACACAGATCTACTTATAAAATCCATGGTGCAGGCTTTTGCTTTACCAGTGCAATGCATTAGAGGGACACACTTTTCATAAGTCATTGCTTCTGACAATTGTTGGGGTGCAAGAGTTTGTTTAATATCATTCACTGTTAAACAGTTTCATAGAGGTGGTGTGGTGGAAATTGTGAAGAAACCAAGATCTTCTGAAACAAATTGGAAATATTTAGGGAGCTTGACTTGCCGAATTTTATTTTGTGCTGTAACTGTTTTAGTGCAATTGTATTTTTTAGTCAGTATGTTTGCATTGTGCAGTCCATCTTTCACTTATTGTGTATAATATATCTGGGTGAATACAAGGACAGTTTGACAGCATGCCCTGAACCACGAAGGGAAACTACTGAGTGTTGACCTAATTTCCAGGTAAAATATTAAATCCTTTCATTATCTGTGATTTTTTTTAAAATTTTTGTTGCAATATGATGTGATTTGAATGTTTTGATTCCTTTGGAAGTTGTACTGAGAACTGTGAAAATAAAAAGTTGTGCACTATCACAAACCCTATTCTTACTTAAAAAGAAAGCATATACATTCTGAAAGAGTAAGAATATCCCAGGCTTACTGGTCTCTGAAATTGGTTCTCCTCGAGTTTCAAGGTAAAATTCCAATAAATCAATTAATTAAAATCTGATTGCCATTCAATAACCAACATTACGCACCTGGTTGTTCTGGTCCTCCGATTAATGGATAACAAAGACAAATTGTTAAATGGAAACTGTAATTTCTATATATCCAGTGTCTAAGGTAGTAGTGGCAGAGGAAGCAGGTGCCTTTATTTCTATAAATAATACAATTCCTGCAGCTATGCTTATAATTACTGTGAAACAAGATTCTGCACAATAATTTTTGCACCAAATCAGTAATGTGTCCAGACCACACTATTTAAACCCAAAGTATCTTGAACCAGTTTGTTTCTGAAAAAACAATAAAACTATAATCACATCTTTTTTTTTAATTAACAGTAATGAAAAGAAATTCACTTGGGTGCACTGTTTCTGCAGATTTTTCAACTTGACCTAAATGAATTGGTCTACTACTTAATTGGATGTGGCAGGAATTAAACACAATGGAGACAAACACATAGTTTTGTGAAAGAGTGCTGTTTGTAAAGGGACAAAGATGCTAAATGACTCTTACCTTTCTGAACTAGCTTGGTCATACATATATTGACCTAGCCTAATCCCCAGTATATTACACTCAAAACCACTGCTTCCAGCATGGAGCAGAGAAAAATGCATGTGGTAAGAAGATCACATGTAATTTGAACGCGTAATCCAAACTGACAATTAAGTGTAGTACTGAGGGAGTGCTGCGCTGTCAGAGGTGCCATCTTTCGGATAAGACGTTAAACCGAGGCCCCGTCTGCTCTCTCAGATGGGGATAAAAATTCTTGTGGCACTATTTTAAAGAAGAGCAGTGGAGTTCTCCCCGGTGTCCTGGCCAATATTTGTCCCTGATTATCTGGTCATTAATCTCATTACTATTTGTGGGATCTCACAGTGCACAAATTGACTGCCGTGTTTTCCCCCATTCCAACAGTGACTGCACTTCAAAAAGTATTTCATTCGTTATGAAACGATTTGTGACGTCCTGAGGTTGTGAAAGCCGCAAGTTCTTTTAATAATCAAGAAATATTTTGTCGTCTTAATTTTTCCTTCAAATAGGCCACTCCTAACTTGTTTTCTTTGTTTATCAAATCTTTCACTATATTTCTAGCAACTCAATCTCATTGTTTTAATTATCAGTTTATTATCATGCTTCAGTTTTCACCAAAGTTCAGTCTATACTAATAATCAGAACAATTTGGATTAATAAGTATTATTTTCCTCTCTAACTCCAATTGCAAGGACCGTCTGGGACCACGGATTTATACATGACTGCGGTTAATAATTCTGCAATCAGTTCAATTTGAATGATTTCTCCAAGGTGAAATGCCTCATGTCTATGTGGTGGTCTTTCTGGTGGCCCAGCCAAGAACAAACAAAATATATCCAAATGGAGCATTTTAAAAAGGATATTCAGTTATTGAGGGGGTAGAGAGAAAGGCTACACGGTTGGTCCCAGAACTTTAAGAGAATGACGTGTGAGGAATGATTGACTACCCTGGGTCTTTTCTCTCTTGAAAAGAGAAGACTGAGAGGGATATGATGGTGTTTAAACTTATGAAAGGTTTGGACAAATTTGATTTAAGTTTTTAAGCCGTGTATAGAATTTATTAACAAGGGACCATAATTACAAATTAAGGACAACAAAAGAAAATAGAGGAATGTGTTTTACTGACAGGATGGTACGTACGTGGAACAGATTATCCGCACAGGTGGTGGAACAAGAAACCTTAATGGGTTCCAAGAAGGAGCTAGACAGGTTCTGGTCCACAGATGGAATTCAGGGTTATTAGAAATGCAAAAATGGGAATACTGTGGATAGGTGAGCTAGATGGACGAAAGGTTTTCTTCTGCCTGAAACTGCCACTATTAAAGCAAGTTTGAATAACAAGAGTCCACAGATTTTTCCATTCATTCATTCAGTTTTTTAAAGGACTCTTCTCTACATGAAGGCTTCAGTCCTGTCAGAGTTTCATGTTAAGGGACAAGTAAAATGACAAAGATGTAATTTTCAAAATTGAAGAGAGAAAAATGAATGGCGAAGACTTGACTTCTGTCACTAGTGTCATGCTAGGTATGAAGTAGCATTGGTGGATTTATGTTGCTTGTAGTGTTAAAAAGCTTTAAAATTAGGATAAAATGAGTACTGCTAAGGGAAGAGCTGTTTCCCCTGGTTGGAGAGTGTAGAACTAAGTGTCACAGTCTCAGAATAAGGGGTTGGCCATTTAGAACTGAGACGGGGATAGGGTGGGATATGTGTTGGTGTAGGGGTTACGGGGATCGGGTGGGATATGTGTCGGTGCAGGCTCGATGGGCCGAAATGGCCTCTATCTGCACTGTGGGGTTTCTGTGATTCTGTGATGAGGAAAAATGTCTTCATGCAGAGGGTTGTGAATCTTTGGAATTCTCTACCCCAGAGGGCTGTGGATGTTCAGTTGTTGAGTACATTCAAGACTCAGATTGATAGATTTTTGGACATTAAGGGGATCAAAGGATATTTGGATCGGGTGGGAAAGTGGAGTTGTAGAGATCAGCCATGATCTTATTGAATGGCGGAGCCGGCTCAAGGGGTTGTATGACCTACTGCTGCTTATGCTGTTATTATGAAGAGCTCCCACACTTCTGCCTGAAGTACGCTTTGTAGGTACGAGATGTCTTTTGACAGACTGATCTCAGCAAATGTATTTCTTGTTTAAGTGAATGTGGGTGACTCCCAAATATTGCAGAACAGCTTCTTGGTAGCTGTGGTTATGAATAGAAATTTTACGTAACTATCCTTCAACCAAGGATTCTCAGCAGTTTTCATACAACAATGCCTTGGATAAGTTAATTTCCATGACACATGAAAAGATTAGCTGTTCTTTAAACCTTCATATAGACATCTGTAAAACATAATTCAGTGATCTACTTCTGGTAAATATGTTTAAAACTGTAGCAAACAATCAAATGTAATGTGTAAAACTTTTTTTATTATCCTATTAAACTTTTACAGTCACCTGTTTAGCTACATGGTTAGTGTTTTAACAGCCTGTTAGCCATACATCTACCACAAATTCAAATCTATTTATCTCAATCATTCCCTAGTATCTTAACCATTTTATTTTGACCCTTGCACAATAGTGAGACTTGTCAGAGGTGCCTTTCTTTCGAAGATCCAGTCTGCCTGTTCAAGTATATGCAAAGATTCTATGGTGTTGTATGTTGATGTCAATTCTATTCCGACAGGTGTAATCTGGTAGAAATACTGATACACAAGGAATTTTATCTTGTACATGGATCATATCTTGAGTTTAGCCAAATACTGTAGATCACATGCCTTTGTTACAGGTTTACAAACTGCCAATTCAACCTAAGGTCTAACCTTAGGACCACTTGTAACAAATTATATTAGAAGAGGGAACCCCAATAGGAGTGTGGTAAGAAGGTAGATCAGAAAATGGCCTGATAACCTTGGGGAACAAATTAAAACGTACTTCTATTTGTAAAATCAAGGAGTTGCTACAGTAGACTAATGGTCGTGTAATAGCTGACTAAAATAAGTATGGTGCAGTTATCCCCCATTTTTTCAACATCTAAAAGAGAACTACCAGCTCTGTAATGCTTTGTGTACAGAGCTCCAATTGGATGTTAGTTCAATACAGAAGGGCTTCCCATCTCCTGACTATGTTAAGGAAATCACATGGTGTAGGTTTAAGCATCATCTTGTATATTATTTCTTTGTGTGCTATCAAAACCTTAAAAAAGTACAGAAATATTGTAAATGTGATGCTTTTTTGCTAAATAATAAGTTTCCTGGATCCCAAAGACTAGATGGTAATGCAGAACCTTTCTGTGCCACTTGTGCATATCTAATGCTATCCAGTGCGTAACCTCCTTACAGTTACCTTTCCTCCTTTATACCCTTTTGTCTGCACATCATTTGACTCATAATACTGTGATAGTTACCTCTAGCTCTACTTTAAGTAATCCTTGTAATTGTTTCCTTGGTTCAGGTTCTGAAACAATGCTCAGTTTCACTTACCCAACTAAGTTATCCTTTTGCATCCTGATATTCAGAATGGAGATGCATTGAAACTACAGGAAACTTTGTTATATCCGGCACCGACGGGACCGAGCTGTTGCCGATCTATCAAAACTGCCAGACATACCAGCGTTAATGTTGAAGCATACGGAGATTTGCAGCTCCGTATCTGGCAACAAACACTGTTGCTTAGCAACAGCTTCTAAACAGTCGGCCGTACCTTAGCGTCTCTGTAGCTTAGCAACAGCTTCAGAGAGACTTTGCAGAGCCTGACTGTTGGAAAAAAAAAAGCCACGAGAAGAAAAAAAACCCACGAGAAGAAAAAAAAACCTAACAAAACGGCTCCTGATTTCTGCTGGTAGATCGAGGTTTCCGGACATACAACCTCCGGATAAACCAAAGTTTCCTGTACTTGGTTTCTGAATATAGCTATATAAGCAAGTCATTTTCAAATATGTTCAGAAGTAGCTTCCTTTTATAGCCATATATCTAGACTAAATCTAGTGCAGGGCTGTTCTAATAGTTAACTACCAGGCAAGGCTATTTTAGGGGGCATAGTCTAAAAATTAGAGCCAGACCTTTCAGGGGTAAAATTAGGAAACACTTCTACACACAGAGTGGTAAAAGTTTGGAACTCTCTTCCGCAAACAGCAATAGAGGCTAGATCAATTGTTAATTTTAAATCTGACATTGATTGGTTAACAAAAAGCAAAGGTATTAAGGGATATGGGCCAAAGGCGGGTATATGGAGTTAGGTCGCAGATCAGCCCTGATCTCATTGAATGGCAGAACAGGCTCAAGGGCCTACTCCTGTTCCTATGTTCCTCGTGTGCCATGTAAGTAGGTTCAAGAAAAAATTAGGTGTGTTTCTGGAGACAGAAGGGAGTTAGGATTATATGAGAAGGGCTTGATCTGTCGAAAAGGAACAAGGTGATTAGACCCAATGGACCTTTATATTAGAGCTACTGTTAGTCTGCTATAGTTACACTGTCCACACTTTGAACTTTAATCTACAGTAATTGTCAATTGAATTACCATATGTTTTATCAATACATTTTTCAGTGTGGTTTATGGTTCATATATCTCTGCTCGGCTTTCCTGCCCTTTCAATCACTTTATTCTCTTTCACCTCTCTTTTATGTTACTTGAGAGTGAAAAAAGGCACATTTCTGTCCTAATGCTGTTTGGAGCTGAGTTCATATTGAATTACCTTCACTAAGATGTTGGCAGTGTTAAGGTAGTGAATGACTGCCTAATATCTTGCCCAGTACTGACCTAACTTACCTAATATTCCTTTCACTTACTGCAATTATCACTGCATGATTGAAATAACACATTGTTAACACAATCTTAAAGTACATTTGGGATGTAATCAGCTAGTGCTGCACAACAGGTGCCTGTACTTTGATAATGGGCTGGAGAGGGCTTTAACAAAAATTCTCAGGCTAAATGCCTGCTTAATTCTCCTTGCATCACATGTGTGAAGTGAATTTCAATTAATTATTTCTGAAACTGACACTTTATTAATGACTTATGCATGCACATGTCTAGTGCAATTATAATTATTGGAACAGAGATTTGAGCACATAATCTACGCTGACACTTCATTGCAGCACTGAGGGCGCGCTGCACTGTCGGTTGAGACGTTAAACCGAGGCCCCATTCTCCCCTCAGGTGGACGTAAAAGATCCCACGGCACTATTCAAAGAAGAGCAGGGAAGTTCTCCTGGTGTCCTGGCCAATATTTATCCTTCAGCCAACATCACTAAAAAAACAGATTAACAGCTCATGTATCTCATTGCTGTTTGTGGGAGCTTCCTGTGTGTAAATTGGCTGTAAAGCACTTTGGAACGTCCTGAGGTTGTGAAAGGCACACATCTTTTCCTTTTCCTTTCTAACAGAGGACCATTAAAAGGCAGCTGTGGTCCATTTGGTTGGTAGCAAATGATGGCAGCCACTCAAAAACTACACGTTCCTCTGACCAGCTACAATTATATAGTTTTTGCAATAATGTATATTGCTTGTAGGTTACTTTTACTGAAAATGGAATTTTTTTTTAAATGACAGCTATTTTACACTGTTAACATGATGCATTCCAAATAATGTACTTCCATAATAGGGGCATAATCTTAAAATTAGAACTAGGCAATTCAGGAGTGAAATCAGGAAGCACTTCATCACACAAAGGCTAGTAAAGATCTGGAACACTCTTCCCCAAAAGGCTGTGGATGCTGGGTCAATTGAAACTTTCAAGACAGATCAATAGATTTTTGTTAGGTAAGAGTGTCGAATATGGAGCAAAGGCAGGTAAATGGAGTTGAGGTACAGATCAGCCATGATCTAATTGAATGACGGAATAAACTCGAGGGGCTGAATGGCCTCCTCCTGTTAGTGTGTTCCTCATTGAATTCACCAACAGCCATCTGACAATATCATTGTATAGTGATTCTGATCTCAGGACCTGAAGCAGCCTTCTGCCATGTTGAGCCCCAAAAAGTAAAGCCAAAATGTTGCTTCACATCTTTAAATAAAAGCTCACCCAATGGCTCAGCTGGTTAAGGGAATTGAGCCGTGCAACCCTGGAAGGTCCCAAATTTGATTCCCAGTCTGTGCTGTTAGCTAATTTAAGCTGGAGTGGTTGAGACATGTTACAATTGGCCTTGATGTCTCTGTATTAGAGGACATCATTGACTCGGTCTCCCTTTGCACAATGCTACTCGGGGAACCCCCACTGGAAGTGTATGTGCGCGTGTGTGGCAGTCGGGGTGGGGGAGGGATCAAACTTGGCTGTAGTACCTCATGCAAGAGAGTAGCCTGCTGATGCTGCTGAAGAATGGCCGCTCAGGCAAGGTATTGGAGAGCAACTCACAACCCTGGAACTAGAACTCCAGCCAGTAGTCAATACCTTCAAGAGAAGAGGGAAGACAATTGGCGGAAAAATGAGGAATGCAAAAATATGTTAAAAATGGGATTTTGTAATTTATGGATCAATAGACCATTATTGAATTGACTTGCATAGCTTGCTCACCCTTTGGATTTGTAATTTAAATCAATGCCCATTGTGTATACTCAAAGTTTAGATTTTTCTCCATGCCAAGTCATTTTTCAATTTATTCCTATTGTAACTTTTTATTTTCATTGCAGCAATCAACATATCTTTTAAACCAGATATTACTCCTTTTTAAAGGAGTTAACACATTACATGGCATCTGTCAATTAGTTTAAAGAAACTATTTCTTCCCATCTCTAATCTCACTTGAAGCTTGTTAACTTTAGCTCTGCAATCAGTCTACGTTGAATAACTTGTTCATAACAATATTATCCAAGTTCCTCATCTTTTTGAAGACCTGGATCACGGTGCTTCTCAATCCAATTTTAACCAACTTGGAGCTTTGAGTTAGAACATAAGAAATAAGAGCAGGAGTAGGCCAATTGGCCCCTCGCGCCTACTCTGCCATTCAATAAGATCATGGCTGATCTTCTATCTCAATTCCACTTTCCTGCACTATCCCCAAATCCCTTGATTCCCTTCATATCTTGCAATTTCCCCATATCCCTTGATTCCCTTCTCTGCTGCTGTTCTTTGAATCAATGTCCCTTTGAAGGTAGGATGCCCAAATTTCCACACATTATTCTAGTCTAGATATAATCTTACCAATCAATTGCACAGAGTGAACCCGTTTCAACTTATAAACAAGTGGTTTTGGGATGCTTCCCGGTATTTGCTGACCCTGTTCATAACAGTTTCATAAATGTACCAAATCTTTTTTTCCTTTCCATTCTACTGGATCCTATTCTACTGTTTCCACTGCATCTATTCCACAATAAAAGCTATCTGCAATTCCTCAGTCTATTTGCTTGATTGCAGATGATCCCTGTTAATGCAATCAGTATCCCTTATACTTGTTATCAATCCCTAGCTTTGTATTAAGAAAAGGTACCCATCTCCATATTAGTTAAGTCAACAGCAGGGGACCTCAATCTTGAAGCATCATTGCTCCCTTCAATCTTTTTTTTTTTATCATCATCACCTTTCAATTGGCAAACCACATTTCAATCATACAGCACAGAAGGAGGCCATTTGGCCCATTGTGCCTATGCCAACTCTTTGAAAGAGTTATCCAATTAGTCCCACTCCCCTGCTCTTTCCCCATAGTCCTACAAATTTTTCCCCTTCAAGTATTTATTCAATTCCCTTTTGAAAGTTACTATTGAATCTGCTTCCACCAGTGCATTCCAGATCATCACAACTCGCTGCGTAAAATAAATTCTCCTCATCTCCCCTCTGGTTCTTTTGCCAATTACCTTAAATCTGTGTCCTCTGGTTACTGACCCTTCTGCCACTGGAAACAGTTTCTCCTTATTTACTGTGTCAAAACGCTTCATGATTTTGAGCACCTCAATTAAATCTTGCCTTAGCCTTCTCTAAAGAGAACAATCCCAGCTTCTCTAGTCTCTCCACTCCAGTTAGCTATTTTATCAATTTAATAAACCTTAATCTTCCTTAAAAGCCTTACATACGAAGCCTCATCAAATGCCTTCTGAACATCCAATTATGAGGACTCTTGGTGTACTTTTCACCTCTGGAAGCTGGGTTTGCCTCCAGGCCTGGGATGAAAGTCTGTTTTACTGGCTGGAGGATTTAATGAAGAATGGGTTGAATGAGTGGTTTCAACCCAGTACCTTGTAAACACAACAGAAAACCACCTAAAATGTGAATAAATCCTCCATTTTACTCTGGCTAAGGATGTCTGGTGTGGGAATTGGTGCTGTAGGAGATTCTTTAGCGGTTGGAATTAAGTTACATTCCTCGATATTTCCTCTGAATGAATCCGCAAATGCATTATTTGTAAATGTGCAAACAGATTTGTTAAAATGAATAGACAGATGAAAATATCAGCCGTTGTGTTAGAAAGAAGGAGCTTTATTTCTGTACCTGATTCATATTAGATGTTAGTAGAAAATGATTGCATTCTCCAGCACTGATTTCCCTCATCTTGATGAGCGCAATAAACAAAGATTGTAAGAATTAGAGGTAGACATTTAAAATGTAAACCATATTGCTGGACAGATCGTGGAGTCGTTGCAGTGATATTGTGGACTTTGTTTTTCATAATCCCTCCATTTCTTAATCATAATGTCATCATAGTGAAATGCAAAAACAATCTGATAGAGATGAAATGGTGTAAGTTTTTATATTTGATCCTTTCCTCTCTTGAAGTACGAATTATGCTGGGATGCGGGTTCCATAGCCAGCAAAAACCCTTGGGTACCTCACTCGAGTTGCCATTCTTCATGAGTGAAGCTAGACAGTGAGTGCCAGGGAGCTAATTTACCAGGGGGGGCTTCACTCTTCCCTGCAAAATTCAATGTTGTTCTCCCTCTACATTGCCCTCACCCCTACGTGCACATGCACATTTGCAGCAGATCTAACTCCCAGAATTTGTGATTTACTTCAGAAAAAGTAGGAAATGCATTTTGAGTTTTTTTTCAAACATTGCTTTTTAAGCATTGTAATTGTTAGAAAATCATTACTTTAGGGGCAATTAAAGGTCCTATAATACATTGCCAATTGGGTGCTCTATTGTTTCACCTTATTTAATGAATGAAGATAATTTCCCAGCATTTCCAGTAATTTGATCTATTGGGTTCAAGTCCCACTCCAGGGACTTGAGCACAAAAATCTAGGCTGACACTCCAGTGTGGTGCTGAGGGAGTGTTGCACTGTCGGAGGTGCCATCTTTCGGATGAGACATTAAACCAAGGCCCTGTCTACTCTCTCAGGTGGACATAAAAGATCCCATGGCACTATTTTCGGAGAAGAGCAGGGGAGTTATCCCCGGTGTCCTGGCCAATATTTATCCCTCAATCAAAATCACCAAAAGAGATTATCTGGTCATTATTACATTGCTGTTTGTGGGAGCTTGCTGTGTGCAATTGGCTGCCACGTTTCCTACATTACAACAGTGACTGCACTTCAAAAGTACTACATTGGCTGTAAAGTGCTTTGGGCTGCCCGTGTCCTAACTCACACCAAGTCCCGTTCACCCATCACCCCTGTGCTCGCTGACCTACATTGGCTCCCAGTTGAGCAAAGCCTCAATTTCAAAATTCTCATCCTTGTTTTCAAATCCCTTCATGGCCTCGCCCCTTCCTATCTCTGTAATCTCCTTCAGCCCCACAACCTCCCCGAGGTAGCTACGCTCCTCTAATTCTGCCCTCTTGAGCATCCCTGATTATAATCACTCAACCATTGGTTGCCTAGGCCCTAAGCTCTGGAATTCCCTGCCTAAACCTCTCCGCCTCGTTACCTCTCTTTCCTCCTTTAAGACGCTCATTAAAACCTACCTCTTTGACCAAGCTTTTGGTCACCTGCCCTTATTTCTCCTTAGGTGGCTCGGTGTCAAATTTGTTGTCTTTTAATACTCCTGTGAAGCGCCTTGGGCCATTTTACTACGTTAAAGGCGCTATATAAATATAAGTTGTTGCTGTCCCAAGGTCGTGAAAGGCACTATATAAATGCAAGCCTTTCTTCCTGATGCACTATCAACAACACCAAAGACTATGAGTTGAACTTATACGAAGTAGGCTTTTATTGACTAAGAACTGGAGCATGCCTCTGCTAGTGGATCCATCCTAAGAGCTCTCGGGGGAAGGGTGGTGAGTCACCTTTATACCTGGGCTTAGGGGTGGAGCCAGGGGCGAAGACATGCCCGGACTTGTACAGGGTTAACAGTGGTTTACCACACTTCCTTTCTATTACAAGGTATGGATGCTGTTACAAACATATGAAAATGACAGACAGGAAAAGACCAACTGGTCCATCTAGTCTGTCCCATATCGTGATCCTATATGCATCACCATACAGACAGGTACCTACCTCTTCTACGAAGGGACCTCCGTCCCAGCCAGAAACAGGTCCAGCTCTCGCTCGAAGGAATTCAGAGAATCAATGCTCACTGCACGAGCTGGCGGCCTGTTCCACAGGTCCACTATTCTATGGGGAAAGAAGAACTGCCTAACCTCGTACTGCCCTTACATAACTTGTAAGACTGACCACGATCCCTCCCTAACTAATCCAGTTGAAATAATGAGTCCATGAAAACACAACCTAGTCCCTTGATTAAATCGCTCCTGTGTCTACGCTGCTCTAATGTATATAGACCCACCTCTTTTGTGCCTACCTGGATAGCTAAGGTGTTTTAATCTTGTGGCCCTCCTCTGCAACCTTTGCAAAGCCTCAATATCACCCGCCATGTGAGGGGAACAAAATTGGGTACAGTATTCTATTGTGGCCGAACCAAGCTCTTGTACAAGAGCAAAATGGTATGCTTTGCTTTGTAGTGAAGCCAACCTAGAACCATGTTTGCATTAGCTATAGCTTCATGGCAGCGGTCGTGATGATGTGTATTACATAATAATCTGAATCATGTTTGGCAATTTAATTGTGTAGGTACCATAAAAATCCTTTGCACATTTATAATTAGTCTACTGGCTTTTTCATCAATACTGTACATAAAAAAGCTGTTGCTTTATTATTAAGAATGAATCACTTTGTATCATAGGATTCTTGGCAACAGGATGGACGCCCTTCTAAACACCACTGCATTCTTTTGGTGATCTGTCACATTGTTTTTTTGAATAAAACATAAAAAGCCACTTAACCGTGAGGCAAAAACATGCCATGCTGGTATAATTGCCTTACAAGTCTGAGGTGTAGGATGAGGGTTTGCTCTGGGTCTTATCATGTTATTATTCCTCATGCTGTTTTGTAAATGTGGTTCTGTTTTAAGTCGCGATCTGGCAGGAAGTTTGTTTGCCAACATGCTGATTCTAGGATTGGGCACCGGGGGATTGTGGCAGCCCGAACATGACCTTTTGTGGCTCGTTTCATAAGAGGTCAGTGCCGCAAACACTTTTTGTCTTTTAAGACATCAGTCACCATGAGGTTCAGTTCTCTTTGGAAACAGATTCTCTGTAAACATTGAATGATTAGTACCTTGCTAATTCTGTGGTTCTTTTGTCTTGCTAGAGGCCATTTGATAAAGAACATGCCTGAACAACATGCGAACTACCAATGTTACAGTCAAGTCTGTCTAATGTTATACTCTATTGGACCGGTCAAAATTGTAACATAATACGTACTATAATTATAGAGGAATTATCCGCGTAAACACTTGCAAACACTTCCAGACTGTTTACAAGGCATTTACAATTTCAAGGATAAGGGAAAAAATCGATTATTTTACTACTACAATTTTTGCCAGACTAGCCTGTAGCGGTACCACCGAGTGTCCCTTACTTATTATACATAATTCCCTTTAACTTAACAATGTATACGGGGCGTTGCCCCTTTAAGAACGTGACCTAACGCGATGACACGGGTAAACGCGAGCCAGCTCAGCTCGGCCTCCCGCTCCCGCGGCAATCGCCGGCCCAGCTCGGCCTCCCGCTCCCGCGACTTCGGCCGCAACGGCCAGCTTCAATGCCGGGTGCCGGGTAAACGTGATAACGTCATCACGCAATTCACGTGACCGCCCCAAGCACGGGAAAACGCGATCAACGCGATGACGTCATCGCGCAAACCTCCGGACTGCCGAGTCAGTCCTCGTAGCGTCCCCACTGGGGAAAGACCTGTTCCATGACTCTCCTGCATCAATCTACGTTGTTTGCTGTATTTCATCTAATCCAACATTAAAATCCTGTTTGTTTGTTCTTCCGAGTCAAGCTCCGTTATTTGTTAGGAATACACCTATTCCTACATTGGTGACCCAACGACGTGAGGATGGGAATTCATCAAAACCTACAATTGGTGACCCTGTTTTCCGTGAACATTTTTCACGGAAGCAGCGCACAGCCTGAACCCCATCTCTGTGAACGATTTCACAGAGGAAGAGCACGGCGAACAACATCCGACAAGCAACAACCGACGAACACCAATTCCTACAATTGCTGACCAACGACGTATGGCGACCCCGTCTTTGCGAACGTATTCGCAAGGAAGCGCAGCCTGGAGGTGATCCCGTTTTTCACGAACGTAACGCAGCCGGACCCCGATTTTTGTGAACAATCTTCACAAAAGAAGCACGCCATGGAAGCATCAGCCATTTCACTGTCGCTACCGCAATTCAGGGTGCAGCAACCGCCCTCGTGCTTTCTTCAGGTAGAAGCCCCGTTCGCCAAGAACATCGATGCGGTGCAGACCAACGAGGTCTCCGTATTCGTCAGCTTTACCGCCTTACTGATCGTCCGCCTCCACGACATCTCACAATGCAACAGCAAGTACACATCCCTCCGAGCATGGGTTCTGCAGGTTTTCAGGCCCACAAGATTGGAGCGCGCCCCCGCGGAGATGCCACGAGGACTCGCTCCTCACGAACCACGAGGACGCGCTCCTCGCGAACCACGAGGACCCATCCCTCGTGAACCACGAGGACGCACTCCTCGCGAACCACGAGGACGCACTCCTCGCGAACCACGAGGACGCACTCCTCGCGAACCACGAGGACGCACTCCTCGCGAACCACGAGGACGCACTCCTCGCGAACCACGAGGACGCACTCCTCGCGAACCACGAGGACGCACTCCTCGCGAACCACGAGGACGCACTCCTCGCGAACCACGAGGACGCACTCCTCGCGAACCACGAGGACGCACTCCTCGCGAACCACGAGGACGCACTCCTCGCGAACCACGAGGACGCACTCCTCGCAACCCATGAGGACCCATCCCTCGCAAACCACGAGGACCCATCCCTCGTGAAACACAGACTCATTCCCCGCCGACGACGCACCAGCCCGTCAGCCTGCTGGTTGTGTTTTCTACCACGCTTTTCGGCGCGAAAGCGAAGCGTTGCCGCCCTCCCAGCAGTTTTTCCCCTAAACCAACAACTAGAAGCATTGCCGCCCTCTCTACGGTGTTCCCCTCAACAAACGCAAACATCTACTGATGCTGCAAACATCAAGGACGGGTCCAACGGGCATCCCGCGGCCACGATCGGCCATGTGAAAGTTGCTGTCATCACCGATCACTGATCAACGCAGCAACGGTTCACTCACTTCTGTGTTACCGTAGTACCACTACGGCATGCACCATTCCGTGCGTTCCTGACTGCCGAAGAGTTCGCTCGCCTGTCGGCGAGTTCACCAACCTGCCAGGACCCACGTTATTTCCTCCTGGATTGCCCGTCGGCGTTCCTGCAGATTCCGTCAGACTGGGGACTTTTTCCAACAACAACAGAGCCATGGTCCGCGTCTGCCCAACCTGCCCGTCACTATGACGCGGCCTGCTGTTTCGCCCCGGCACCCGCTTCGAACCACGGGCTGCAGAGGTCAGCGTCTCCACGGTCCTTCACATGGCTGAATACGTTTTATTCGCCATGACGCCGTGGTCCTTCGCATGGTTGGATACGTATCATTCGCCACGACGCGCGCAAGGATCCGCTCACGACCAGCACCTTTCAACCTCGCCCGCCAAGTCCAGACAGCACGACCGCCGAGACCACCGACCACCCATCGTCGTTGCAGCACACCAGTTACGATCATCCGCCTGACCACCAGCCACCCAACAGTCTCCGTCTCGAGACTGCAGGAGTCGTTCGGACAGGCTCGTCAGACTACCTCACCTTTTGTCGTTCATTAAAGCGAATTCTGGGGGGGCGCATGTAGCGGTACCACCGAGTGTCCCTTACTTATTATACATAATTCCCTTTAACTTAACGATGTGTGTGTATATATATATATATATCTATCTATCTATCGTTTACCTGTACGGGGCGTTGCCCCTTTAAGAACGCGACATGACGCGGGTAAACGTGAGCCGGCTCAGCTCGACCTCCCGCAATCGCCGGCCCAGCTCGGCCTCCCACGACTTCAGCTGCAACGGCCAGCTCCAGTGCCAGGTAAACGTCATCACGTGACCGCCCCAAGTGCGGGCAAACGCTATGACGTCACGTGTCGCCCCAAGCACGGGAAAACGCGAGCAATGCGATGACGTCATCGCGCAAACCTCCGGACTGCCGAGTCAGTCCTCGTGGCATCCCCACTGGGGAAAGACCTGTTCCACGACTCTCCTGCATCGATCTACGTTGTTTGCTGTATTTCATCTAATCCAACATTAAAATCCTGTTTGTTGTTCTTCCGAGTCAAGCTCCGTTATTTGTTAGGAATACACCTATTCCTACAAGCCAATATTTTTGAGTCAAACAAGTGGCTGGGTGAGCATTGCATATGGAGCCATTATGATCAAACCATGCGGTCAGGTCAATCTCGTTAAACTTACACACACAATGAAATCTTTGAAGGTCACACACAATGTTCCTGTTAAGCTGTGCGGCCGTGGAGGTCCCGCACAGGCCACTTGCCGGATTCATGATGGGAAGAACAGCGCATGCGTGGAAATTTGAATGGGCCATGCAGCCCCTTAAAGGGGCTACGCGACCAAGAAAAAAATTAGAGAACATTGGTCACACACCGAAAGTGAGAGAGAGCGCTAGACCCCCAACACAGAGAGAGAGATACACACCAATAGAGAGAAGTCTGTGTGTGTGCATACATGAGAGGCAGAGTCCCTACGTCACCAACTCTTCTTCGACTGACTTCTGTCCCACAGGTGTTTTGCCCGCGTGTTTGTTGTGGGGAAGGTGGTGTGCTGCATCACCGTGGAGGAATGGATTTTCTTGCAGGGAGCAGTGACAGTGTGTGGGAAGGGGCAATTCTGGGCAGGCCCAACTTGGTACAGGCCTGGATCTACAAAGATTGTGAGGCCATTTGGACCCATGCCCAGAATGGTTGAACACAGAATATGCCCTGGCAGTGTCCTAGTCACAGTGAATATTCAGGTTTTGTACATTCCACATCAAATGCATTTTCCAGTCGTTGAAGTAACTAAGAAGTGATATAAGGGCTGTTTATCGCAGTGCTGGTGGAACTGGAACACAATGGGTGCACATTGCACAGAATTAGTAACCCAACATACCCTAACTCAAATTGGATGATGTGTAGGAATTGTATGGCCAGCATATCTCGCAAGTCAGTAGATCTGAAAGGCCGGCTGCTCACAGTTAAAGCAAAGCTAGAATCATAGAATGGTTACAGCACAGAAGGAGGCCATTCGGCCCGTCGAGCCCATGCCGGCTCTCCAAGAGCACTTCAGCTAGTCCCACTCTCCTGACCTTTTCCCCGTAGCCCTGCAATTTCTTTTCCCTCAGGTACTTCTCCAATTCCCTTTTGAAAGCCATGATTGAATCTGCCTCCACCAGCTTTTCAGGCAGTGCATTCCAGATCATAACCACTCGCTGCGTAAAAAGGTTTTTCCTCATGTCGCCTTTGGATCTTCTGCCAATCACCTTAAATCTGTGTCCTCTCGTTCTCGACCCTTCTGCCAATGGGAACAATTTCTCCCTATCTGTCTAGACCCCTCATGATTTTGAACACCTCTCAAATCTCCACTCAACCTTCTCTGCTCTAAGGAAAACAACCCCAGCTTCTCCAGTCTATCCAGGTAACTGAAGTCCCTCATCCCTGGAACCATTCTTGTAAATCTTTTCTGCACCCCCTCTAAGGCCTTCACATCCTTCCTAAAGTGCGGTGCCCAGAACTGGACATGATACTCCAGTTGAGGCCGAACCAGTGTTTTATAAAGGTGGTTCATAATTTCCTTGCTTTTGTACTCTATGCCTCTATTTATGAAGCTCAGGATCCCGTATGCTTTTTTAACCGCTTTCTCAACCTGCCCTGCCACCTTCAACGATTTGTATACATATACCCCCAAGTGTCTCTGTTCATGCACCCCCTTTAGAATTGTGCCTCTCCTCATTCTTCCTACCAAAATATCACTTGCACTTTTCTGTGTTAAATTTCATCTGCCACATGTCCACCCATTCCACTAGCCTGTCTATGTCTTCTTGAAGTTTATCACTAGCCTCTTCACTGTCCACTATACTTCCAAGTCTTGTTTCATCTGCAAATTTTGAAATTGTGCCTTGTACACTGTTCTCTGCAGCCAGGAGCATTAGTCCCGAAGGCTATGTTGCCGACCCGGTGCCAGGGTAAAGGACATCTCCTCTGGGCTGGAGAAGAACTTGGAGTGGGAGGGGGAGGATCCAGTTGTCGTGGTCCACGTAGGTACCAACGACATAGGTAGGACAAAGTAAGAGGCTCTGCTGAGCGAGTTTGAGCAGCTAGGGACTAAATTAAAAAGCAGAACCACAAAGGTAATAATCTCTGGATTATTACCTGAGCCACGAGCAAATTGGCATAGGGTCAATAGAATCAGGGAGATGACTACGTGGCTCAAAGATTGGTGCGGGAGAAGTGGGTTTTGATTCGTGGGGCACTGGCACCAGTACTGGGGAAAGAGAGAGCTGTTCCGTTGGGATTGACTACACCTGAACCATGCTGGGACCAGAGTTCTAGCGAATCGAATAACTAGGGAGGTAGATAGGGCTTTAAACTAAATAAGGGGGGTGGGTGGAGGGTCCTGGTGGAGAGAAATCTAGAATGCTAAAGAGAAAAGACAAGGAAGCAGTGCAGGAAAGTGATTGGGGTAAGGATAACCAGATTGTGTCAGGAAGGGACAGCATACAAACAAGAGTGCACTAACAAATAGGGTCCGGGTAAGAAAAAATGGTAATAAGACAAATAGGGCCATAGTCCAAAAAAATGTTAAGATGTCTAAAAATGTTAAAAAGACAAATCTAAAGGCACTGTATCTGAATGCACAAAGCATTCGTAATAAGGTAGACGAATTAACAGCGCAAATGGATGTAAACGGATATGATATAATTGTGATTATGGAGACATGGCTGCAGGGTGACCAAGGCTGGGAGCTGAATATCCAAGGATATTCGATATTTAGGAAGGACAGGCAAAAAGGAAAAGGAGGCGGGGTGGTGGTGTTAGTAAAGGATGAAATCAGAGCAATAGCGAGAAAGGATATTGGCTCAGAAAATCAAGATGTAGAATCAGTCTGGGTGGAGCTAAGAAGCACCAAGGGGCAGAAAACATTGGTGGGCGTTGTCTATAGGTCTCCAAACAGTAGTGGTAAGGTAAGGGATGGCATCAAACAGGAAATTAGAGATGCACGTAACAAAGGCACTACAGTAATCATGGGTGACTTTAATCTACATATAGACTGGCCAAACCAAATTAGCAATAATACTGTGGAGGATGAATTCCTGGAGTGTGTACGAGATGGTTTTTTTAGACCAGTACGTTGAGCCAACTAGGGAACAGGCTATCCTAGATTGGGTATTGTGCAATGAGAAGGGGTTAATTAATAGTCTTGGTGTGTGGGGTCCTTTAAGGAAGAGTGACCATAACATGATAGAATTCTTCATTAAGATGAAAAGTGAAGTAGTCCAATATGAAACTAGGGTCCTAAATCTAAACAAAGGGAACTACGAAGATATGAGGAGTGAGTTGGCTATGATAGATTGGGAAGCTTCATTAAAAGGCATGGCGGTGGATAGGCAATGGCTAACATTTAAGGAACGAATGCATGAATTGCAACAGTTATACATTCCTTTCTGGTGCCAAAACACAAAAGGAAAAGCAACCCAACCATGACTAACAAAAGAAATTAAGGATAGTATTAGATCCAAAGAGGAGTCATATAAAATTGTCATTAGATTGGAAAATAGCGAATGTAACTCCTTTTTTCAAAAAGGGAGGGAGACAGAAAGCAGGAAACTACAGGCCAGTTAGCTTAACATCTGTCATGAGGAAGATGTTAGAAGCTATTATTAAAGACTTTATAACAGGGCACTTAGAAAAGTTCAAGGTAATCAGGCAGCGTCAACATGGTTTTGTGAAAGGGAAATCATGTTTAACCAATTTATTGGAGTTCTTTGAGGAAGTAACATGTGCTGTGGATAAAGGGGAACTGGTGGTGTTGCTGATGACACAAAGATAGGTAGGAAAGTAAATTGTGAAGAGGACATGAGGCTACAAAGGGAGTGGGCAAAGATCTGGCAAATGGAGTATAATGTGGGAAAATGTGAAATTGTCCATTTTGGCAGGGAAAATAAAAAAGAAGCATATTATCTAAATGGTGAGAGATTGCAGAGCTCTGAGATGCAGAGGGACCTGGGTGTCCTAGTGCATGAATCGCAAAAGGTTAGTATGCAGGTACAGCAAGTAATTAGGAAAGCTAATAGAATGTTATCATTTATTGCGAGAGGAATTGAATACAAAAGTAGAGAGGTTATGCTTCAGTTATACAGGGCATTGGTGAGACCACATCTGGAGTACTGTGTACAGTATTGGTCTCCTTATTTAAGGAAGGATGTAAATGCGTTGGAAGCAGTTCAGAGAAGGTTTATTAGGCTAATACCTGGAATGGGCGGGTTGTCTTATGAGGAAAGGTTGGACAGGCTAGGTCTGTATCCGCTGGAGTTTAGAAGAGTAAGAGGTGACTTGATTGAAACATAGGATCCTGAGGGGTCTTGAGAGGGTAGATGTGGAGAGAATGTTTCCTCTTGTGGGAGAATCTAGAACTAGGGATCACTGTTTAAAAATAAGGGGCTGCCCATTTAAGACAGAGATGAGAAGAATTTTTTTTATCACAGAGGGTCGTGAGTCTTTGGAATTCTCTTCCTCGGGCGGTGGAAGCAGAGTCTTTGAATATTTTTAAGGCAGAAGTAGATAGATTCTTGATAAGCAAGGGGGTGAAAGGTTATCGGGTAGGTGGGAATGTGGAGTAATCAGATCAGCCATGATCTTATTGAATGGCAGAGCAGGCTCGAGGTGCCGAGTGGCCTAATCCTGCTCCTAATTCGTATGTTTGTATGTAAAAAGCAAGCCTGAGATTGAGAGCAGTTTAGACTTCAGCAAAAAAGGACCAAGAGATTGATTAAGAGGGAAAAAATAGAGTGAGAGTAAACTTGCAAGGAACATAAAAGCGAACTGTAAAAGCTTCTACAAGTATGTAAAAAGAAAAAGATTAGTGAAGACAAATGTAGGTCCCTTACAGTCAGAAACGGGAGAATTTATAATGGGGAACAAGGAAATGGCAGAGCAATTAAACAAATACTTTGGTTCTGCCTTCACGGAAGAGGACACAAATAACTTCCCAGAAATGCTAGGGAACCAAGGGTCTAGTGAGAAGGAGGAATTAAAGGAAATTAGTATTAGTAAAAAAAATAGTGCTGGAGAAATTAATGGGACTGAAAGCTGATAAATCCCCAGGGCCTGATAATCTGCATCCCAGAGTACTAAAAGAGGTAGCCATGAAAATAGTGGATGCATTGGTTGTCCTCTTCCAAAATTCTATAGATTATGGAACAGTTCCTGCAGATTGGAGGGTGGCAAATGTAACCCCACTATTTAAAAAAGGAGGGAGAGAAAACAGGGAACTACAGACTGGTTAACCTAACATCAGGGAAAATGCTAGAGTATTATAAAGGATGTGATAACAGGACACTTAGAAAATATCAACGGGATTAGACAAAGTCAACATGGATTTATGAAAGGGAAATCATGTTTGACAAACCTACTGGAGTTTTTTGAGGATGTAACTGGTAGAATAGATAAGGGAGAACCAGTGGATGTGTATTTGGATTTTAGAAGGCCTTTGATAAAGTCCCACATAAGAGGTTAGTGTGCAAAATTAAAGCACATGGGTTTGGGGGTAATATACTGACATGGATTGAAAATTGGTTAACAGACAGGAAACAGAGAGTAGGAATAAATGGGTCTTTTTCAGGGTGGCAGGCGGTGAATAGTGGGGTACCGCAGGGATCAGAGCTTGGGCTCCAGATATTCACAATATATATCAATGATTTGAATGAGGGAACCAAAAATAATATTTCCAAGTTTGCTGACGACATGAAACTAGGTGGGATTGTGAGTTGTGAGGAGGATGCAAAGAGGCTTCAAGGCGATTTAGACAAGTTGAGTGAGTGGGCAAATACATGGCAGAAGTAGTATAACATGGATAAATGTGAAGTTATCCACTTTGGTAGGAAAACCAGAAAGGCAGAGTATTATTTAAATTATAGTTTGGGAAATGTTGATGTACAAAGGGACCTGGGTGTCCTTGTACACCAGTCACTGAAAGCAAACATGCAGGTGCAGCAAGCAGTTAGGAAGGCAAATAGTGTGTTGGCCTTCATTGCAAGAGGATTTGAATACAGGAGCAAGGATGTCTTACTACAGTTTACAGGGCCTTGGTGAGACCACACCTGGAGTACTGTATGCAGTTTTGGTCTCCTTACCTAAGAAAAAGGATATACTTGCCATAGAGGGAGTGCAGTGAAGGTTCACCAGTCTGATTCCTGGGATGGCAGGACTGTCATATGAGGAGAGATTGGGTCGACTAGGCCTGTATTCACTAGAGTTTAGAAGAATGAGGGGATCTCATTGAAACGTATAAAATTCTGACGGGACTAGACAGACTGGATGCAGGGAGGATGTTTCCCCTGGCTGGGGGGTCTAGAACGAGGGGTCACAGTCTCAGGATACGGGGTAGGACAGTTAGGACTGATAGGAGAAATTCTTCACTCAGAGGGTGGTGAACTGTTGTGTCCGTGTATAATAAGACACAGACTGCAGGAGAACGGTACAACAGGTGTTTACTCAATGTGGCTCACACTGGAGCTGATCTGTACAGATTACTACTCAGTGCTATATACAGGTGTGGTCACTGCCGGTACTGCAGTATACATGAGCTGTAAAAGATAGTTCCCCCCTTAAAGGTATATACATTACAATTCCTCCCCTTTTAGATTAAGAGTACCATAACACTCATTTAACAATTAAATATCAAACTAATTACAATTAACACTTTTAACATGCAACATTAGCTGAAAATAGTCTATTTATATATTCAGTCTTTGGGGAGGCTTCCTGATCCTTTCTGGATAGCACCTTTCCCGAGTGTCTTGCTCTTGGTGCGGAGGCGATTCTGGCCCCCTGTCGTCGGTTGATTCATCAGCTTCCGATGCTACTGTTTCTGGGGTAGATGCGACCTGTACGTTGGGTTCATCACCAGGTACGTATGGGCGAGGCATGGGGTTGACTTGTTCCTGTGACTCTAGGAGTTGGTCAGCATGGCGTCTCACGATGCTCTCCCCAACGTCCACTGTGGACATTAGTGGGCCCTGCCGTGTGCATATCGTTCCTGGCTGCCATTTTTCTGTTCGGTAGTCACGGGCCAAGACTGGTTGCCCTACATTGAAGCTCTTTGTTGGCTTCTCATGGATGTGCTGGAATTGCTTACTCTCAACATCTCTTCGTACATTTGGTCTGAGCAAATCCAGGCGAGATCTTAACCTTCAGTTAAAGAACATCATGGCTGGGGCCTGGTTGGTGACTGCATGTGTCGCATTCCGGTAGGCGAACAGGAAATTGTCCACCTTGTGCTGCAGCGGAATGTTGTCATTGTACATAGCCTTTATTGCCTTCTTAAAGGTTTGTACGAACCTCTCAGCCAATCCATTTGTGGCTGGATGATACGGGGCGGATGTGTAATGCCTTACCCCATTCTTTTTCAAGAACCTCCGGAACTCTTCGGACACAAACTGTGGTCCGTTGTCGGAGCAAATCTGTTCTGGCAAGCCATTCCTGGCAAAAATGGTCTGTAGGACTGCAATAGTTTTCTCTGTGGTGGTGCAGGACATTTTGATGACCTCAGGCCATTTCGAGTGCGCATCCATGGCTATTAAAAACATTGAGTCCATGAATGGACCAGCAAAATCAATATGCACCTGTTGCCATGGAGATGAGGGCCACTCCCATGGGTGTAGAGGGGCCTGTGGTGGTGCATTTTGGACTTTCTGGCATCCTAAGCAGCTCTTGGTCAGGTCCTCAATTTGTTTATCGATTCCCGGCCACCACACATAAGCCCTGGCTAGGCTTTTCATTTTTACCCCTCCCAGATGACCCTCATGAAGCTCATTGAGCACTCTATCCCTTAACTTGGGTGGAATTACCACTCGGGATCCACACATCAAGGTCCCCCGGCACACTGACAGCTGTTCTCTCCTTGTCGAGAATGCTGGCAACAGTGAGTCGCCATGTGCTGGCCATCCCTTCACTGTCAAATCATATACCCGAGACAGTGTCGGGTCATTTCGGGTTTCCTTTTCGATACAAGCGTTAGTTACCGGTAGGTATTCAACTATAGTCAAATGGAATATTTCGACAGGATCTACTGCTGGTGCTTCCTCCGCAGTAGGCAGTGGCAGGCGTGATAGCCCATCAGCATTTCCATGCTGTTTCGTGCCCTTATATTCAATCAAATAGTGGTGCGCCCCTAGAAAAAGTGACCATCTTTGTAGTCGTTGCGCAGTCATCACCGGAACGCCCTTCTTCGGATTAAAAATGGAGACGAGGCTGGTGATCAGTCAGCAAGGTGAATTTCTGCCCGTGCAGATAGTGATTGAACTTTTTCACTCCCCACACTAGGCTGAGGGCCTCCCTGTCAATCTGGGCGTAGTTACGCTCGGCTGAGGTTAGTGATCGTGACGCAAAGGCTATTGGCCTCTCTGAACCGTCTCAGAATTTGTGCGACAGCACCGCTCCAATGCCGTAGGGTGACGCATCACATGCCAACCAAATTGGTAATGCAAGGTTGTAATGGGCCAATACCTCTTTCGATGTGATTAGTGTTTTGCTCTTCTGGAAAGCTCGTCTACATTCGTCACTCCACTTCCATGGCACTCCAGTTTGCAGTAAGGTGTTCAGTGGGTGTAGTATTGTAGACAAATTTGGCAAGAACTTATGGTAGTAGTTTACCAGCCCGAGGAACGACCTCAGTTGTGACACATTTTCCGGTGCTGGAGCCTTGACTACTGCCTCAATCTTCTCTGGGGACTTATGTAACCCCTCTTTATCGATAACGTGGCCACAATACGAGATCTGTTTTCTAAAAAACTCGCATTTGGGGCGGTTAGCTCGGAGCCCATATTCCTGCAATCTAGTGAGCACCTGCTCCAGGTTGGCAAGGTGATCACTGTCATTTTCGCCCGTGACCAGGATGTCGTCCAAATAACACTGGGTCCCTGGGATCCCTTGCAGGACTTGTTCCATTGCCCTCTGCCAAATAGCCGGAGCTGATGCTACCCCGAATACCAGCCGGTTGTATTGGTAGAGACCTTTATGGGTGTTGATTGTGAGGTATTTTTTTGATGCTGCTTCTACCTCCATTTGCAGATACGCCTGGGCCAGATCAATCTTAGTGAAGCGTTTCCCTCCAGATAGCGAGGCGAAAATATCTTCAATCCGCGGAAGTGGATATTGTACGGTGTGAAGGACCGGGTTCACTGTTACCTTAAAGTCCCCACAGATGTGAACCTTCCTTGGTTCCCCAGGCGTGCTGCTCAACGACTTTTTCATCACCGGGACGATGGGTGTAGCCCACTTGCTCCAGTCTACCTTGGACAGTACACCTGAATGTTCCAGACTCTCCAGCTCTGCTTCGACGGCTGGGCGGATCGCATAAGGTACCGGTCTGGACTTAAAAAATTTTGGGCTTGCGTTTTCATCAATTTTAATCGTCGCTGTCATGCCTTTTAGTGTTCCGAGTCCTTGCTAGAACACTTCTTTCGCGTCAGTTAGGATCTTTGACAGTCGCCTAGGTGTGACGTCGTCATCCTTTTTGTCAGCCACAGTCAGTGCCTGTATGGAATGCCAATCCAGTTGTATTTTCCGGATCCATTCACGTCCCAGTAATGGTGGTCCTCCATCTTGCAATACATACAGGTTTAGTTTTGGTGTTTCCTTACTGTTATATATAACGGTCACCCTTATTTTTCCTTTGGGGTAGACTTTTTGCCCCGTGTACGTCTTCAAAATAATTTTTGTGTCTCTCAAGGGTATGTGTGAGAATAGCCGCTCGTAGTCCCGTCGGTTTATGACTGTTAGGGCTGATCCTGTGTCCAATTCCATCTTTACCTGGACTCCTGCTATCTTGAGAGTGACCCAAATGGTTCGGTGATCCTCCGTTGTGATCACATTATGTAGTTTCAGACAACTCAGTTCCCTGCTTTCGGAGTAGTTATCACTCTTTTGTTCGTCTGAACTATTCTCCGTCATCTTATGTACCTTCTTGTACTTTTCTTTGGTAGGTTTCTTATTGCTGGTTTTCTTTCCTGACCTGCAGACTCGTGCTATGTGTCCTACTTTTCCACATTGTCTGCACACTTTGTCTTTGAACCAGCAATCATTCTGGTCATGTGTTGTTCTGCCGCAGCGATAGCACTTCTCTGTTCCATATGACATTTCGTTTGTGCCATATTCTTGTGGTCTCTGTTGTATCTCTGCAGCGCCCCGTGCTGCTGCTTCATATGATACCGCAATGCTGAAAGCCTTTTCCAGCGTAAGGTCCTTTTCAGATAAAAGCCGTTTCTGGGTTCCTTCACTTTGAAGCCCACACACAAATTTGTCCCTTAAGGTATCTGCCAGTCCCGCTCCAAACTGGCAGTGTTTCGATAGTTTGCGCAGTTCTGTTAAATAATCAGCATTGCTTTCATCCTTATGCTGGTTCTGTTTGTGAAACTTGAATCTTTCTGCTATCAGCAGCGGTGTGGGGTTTAAATGTTCCTGTAGTATCGTTACTATGTCTTCAAAACTCTTTTCCATTGGCTTCGTTGAGGTTACTAGATTTCATAATAAACCATACGTCTTTGCACCCATTAAATTTAACAATACCGACGCTTTCTTGTCATCTGACACCTCATTTGCCTTGCAGTATACCTCTATTCGTTCGACATATGTAGTCCAATCTTCGACTTCATTGTCAAATGCGGTGTTACTGCCACTCTTCGGCATTTTGGGTGTGGTTTAAAGTGGCGTCTCCCAATGGTTTAAAATGGCGTCTCCCGCGCTTTCCTTCCTCCCCCGCTGCTGCCAACGCCGCTCCCGGCGGTTCTCGTGGCAATGGCGGCGCCCTGTAGGTTTCACACGCTTCTCCTGCGCTGCTGCCAATGCCACTCTCGGCGGTCCTCGTGGCAATGGTGGCGCCTCGCGGGTTTCTGCGCGTCTCTCCCTCTCTTCGATGCTGCTCGGCCCCTGAACACCGGCTGCGCCCTGTGTGCTCTGCCCTCTCTCTCTCTTCCCCCGTCGACGCTGCTCGGCCCTTTGCTGTGCTGCTCGGTCGGGTTCTAGCCCGCCGCTGTCCGGGAAGGGTCTGCGCACTACCTGTTGCCAGCCCGTTTCGCTGGACCACCTCGACTGGAAAGCCAAGCCTGGCTCTCAACAGCCTCCCCCGCAATTCTCGAGTCTCTGCTGGATGACTGGGCGGTTGCCCGTGGTCGACACCCGAGTCTCTGGCCTTGACCTCCAATCCACTGATCTCCAGGAACGAATCCCCGGGAGGTGATGCAGAGTTGCAGGTAGGTTCGAACTTGCCTCATCGCCAATGTTGTGTCCGTGTATAATAAGACAGACTGCAGGAGAACGGTACAACAGGTGTTTACTCAACGTGGCTCACACTGGAACTGATCTGTACAGATAACTACTCCGTGCTATATACAGGTGTGGTCACTGCCGGTACTGCAGTATACATGAGCTGTAAAAGATAGTTCCCCCCTTAAAGGTATATACATTACATGAACCTGTGGAACTCTCTACCACAGAAGGCTGTGGAGGCCAAGTCACTGAATTATATTTAAAAAGGAGATAGATAGATTTCTAGACACAAAAGGCATCAAGGGGGATGGGGAGAGAGCGAGAATATGGTATTGCGATAGAGGGTCAGCCATGATATTGAATGGCAGAGCAGGCTTGAAGGGCCGAATGGCCTATTCCTGCTCCTATTTTTCTATGTTTTTATTACACCCAAGTCCAAATCATTAATATATATCAAGCAAAGCGGTGGTCCTAGTACCGACCCCTGGGGAACACCACTGTATACCTTCCTCCAGTCCGCTAGACAACCATTCACCACTACTCTATTTCCTGTCACTTAACCAATTTCGTATCCATGCTGTCACTGTCCCTTTTATTCCATGGGCTTCAACTTTGCTGGCAAGCCTATTATGTGGCACTTTATCAAACGCCTTTTGGAAGTCCATGTACACCACATCAACCTTATTGCCCTCATCAACCCTCTCTGTTCCCTCATCAAAGAACTCAATCAAGTTAGTTAAACACGATTTGCCTTTAACAAATCCGTGCTGGCTTTCCTTAATTAATCCACACCTATCCAAGTGACTGTTAATTTTGTTTCAGATTATCATTTCTAAAAGCTTCCCCACTACCAAGGTTAAACTGACTGGCCTGTAGTTGCTGAGTTTATCTTTACACCCTTTTTTGAACAATGGTGTAACATTTGCAATTCTCCAGTTCTCTGGCATCACTCCCGTATCTAAGGAGGCTTGGAAGATTATGGCCAATACCTCCGTAATTTCCACCTTTACTTCCCTCAGCATCCTAGAATGCATCCCATCCAGTCCTGGTGACGTATCTACTTTAAATACAGTTAATCTTTCTAGTACCTCCTCTTTATCAATTTTTATCCCGTCCAGTATCTTAACTACCTCCTCTTTCACTATGACTTTGGCAGCATCTTCTTCCTTGTTAAAGACAGATGCAAAGTACTCATTTAGTGCCTCAGCCATGTCCTCTGCCTCCATGCGTAGGTCTCCATTTTGGTCCCTAATCGGTCCCGCCCCTCCTCTTATTACCTGTTTACTATTTATATTCCTATGGAAGACTTTTGGATTCCCTTTTATGTTAGCTGCCAATCTATTCTCATACTCTCTTTGCCCCTCTTATTTCATTTTTCACTTTCCCTCTGAACTTTCTATATTCAGCCTGGTTCTCACTTGTATTCTCAACCTGACATCTGTCATACGCCTGCTTCATCTTACTCTCTATCTCTTTCGTCATCCAGATAGCTCTGACTTTGGTTGCCTTACCTTTCCCCCTCGTGGGAATGTACCTCAACTGTACCCAAAACACCTCTTTAAAGGCAGCCCATTGTTAACTCTAGCCATATAAATTCTGTCCTTGACCCCTCCAGGACATCCTCTCTCTCCAGCACTGTAATATCCTCCTTAATCAATACTGCCACTCCTTTCTTTCCTTCCTTATCTTTCCCGAATACCTTATATCCAGGAATATTTTAAAACCCAATCCTGCCCTTTTTTGAGCCAAGTCTCCGTTATTGCCACGACACCATATTCCCATGTGGCTATTTATGCTTGCAGCTCACCAATCTTATTTACCTTGTTTCTCTTTTCTAACGCTACATCCTGGTGCCCACCCCCCTGCCAACTTAGTTCATACCCTCCCCACGAGGACATTGGTCCCAGCTCTGTTGAGGAGCAACCTGTCCGGCCTGTACAGGTCCCACCTTCCCCAGAACTGGTCCCAATGTTCCAGAAATCTAAAGCCCTTCCTCCTGCACCATCTTTCCAGCCATGCATTCATCAGCTCTATCCTTTTTCTATACTCATTAGCTCTTGGCACTGGGAGTAATCTGGAGATTACTATCTTTGAGGTCCTGCTTTTTAATCTCTTTCCTAGCTCCCTAAAATCTGCTTGCAGGACGTCATCCCTCCTCCTACTTATGTCATTGATACCGATGTGGACCACAACCACCCCCTCAGAATGTTCTGCAGCTACTCAATGACATCCTTGGCCCTGGCACCAGGGAGGCAACATACCATCCTGGAATCAAGTCTGTGGCCACAGAAACGCCTGTCTGTTCCCTTAACTATTGAATCTCCTATCACTATTGCATTCCTGATCTTCCTCCTATCCCCCTTTATAGCTGAGCCACCTGTGGTGCCATGGACTTGGCTCTGGCTGTACTCCCCAGAGGAACCATTGCCCTCACCATACTGGTGAGAGAGTGAGATGCACTCAGGGGACTCCTGCATTACCTGTCCTCCTTGTCTGTCTGATGGTCACCCATTCCCTCTCTGCCTCCACTCTCTTACTCTGTGGGGTGACTACCTCCTGAAACGTGCTATCCACGTAGCTCTCAAGCTCCAAAACCTGGAGCTTGAGCTCCTCTAGCTGACGACACTTCCTGCACATGAGGTTGTCCAGGACACGGGAAGCATCCTGGAGTTCCCACATGGCACAAGATATGCATTCCACAGGACTGAGGTGCTCTGCCATGCCTCTACTGAATAGACTATTAACTAACTTAACAGAAATAAACTCGAGGCTTAAAAAAGACAATCACCAGCTACCCACCGATCAGCTGACGTCACTTTAGGTTTTTTACCTCGCTCCCTATCGCTCGCGCTCCCTCCGGGCTCTGGGCTCTCGGGTCTACCTTTAACTGTGGGCGCTTCTCTCGCTCTCCCACAGGTCCACTGTTGTGCTTATTAACTTAGAGTCCTTAGGTTCTGTGGCTCCACTCCTTTTCAGTTAGACGTCTCAACCGCCTTCCTCCTCTCCACCGATTCCTGCTCTCACCAAATTCTTCCACTCTGCTAGCTATCCACTCCGATTGCATTCTCCCAGCTCTCTGCACACTGAATTTATAGGGGTACGGTAGCATAGTGGTTATGTTACTGGACTAGCAATCCAGAGGCCTCGTCTAATAAGAGTTCAAATGCCCACCATGGCAGTTAGGGAATTTAAATAAATCTGGAATAAAAAGCTGGTGTCAGTAAAAGTGACCATGAAACTGTAAAAACCCAACGAGTTCATTAATGTCCTTTAGGGAAAGAAACCTTACTATATAAATACAAGTTGTTGTTTACAGCCAAACTACTGTTACTGTTGTAATGTAGGAAACACTGAACAATGCAGCAGATGAATAGATTGGTGACCATGCTGTAGGGCAGAGGGCAATGGTGTGACTCTTCCTGCTCAAAGCAGTGGTCACCTTAATAGTGGCTGGCACAGCTGTCCCTGTAGTGAAGCTGGTCTCTCGCTCTGGCTCATTGAGATGGCTCAGTTCCATGGCTGCCTCCCAAGAGCAGTGAAGGCAGTTATTTTCTGACATGTTTAGGTAGCTGTAGATACTGGTGTTTGAGCGAGGATATGGTGTGAGTGCTCGATACCCAGCTTCCTAATTGTGGTTGCAGCAACTTAGAGTTAAAGGAATAAATAACTTCCATTTATATAGCGCCTTTCACAGCCGCAGGACGTCCCAAAGCTCTTTACAGCCAATGAAGTACTTTTGAAGTGTAGTCACTGTTGTAATGTAGGAAATGAGGCAGCCAATTTGCGCACAGCAAGATCCCACAAACAGCAATATGATAATGACCAGATCATGTTTTAGTGATATTGGTAGAGGGATAAATTTTGGCCAGGACACCTGGTATAACTCCCCTGCTCCTCTTCGAAATAGTGCCATGAGATCTTTTATTACAGTTGCCAACAATCCACAAATGCAAATCCCCCCACCCCACCCCCCAACAAAATTGGAAAAATGGAAGCCTTAGGCCAAACCAAAAGCCCATGCAACCAAAAATATGCAAAAAACACAATTACAATTTCTTTACTACAGCAAAATGAACTTGTCAACGTACGAATGGCATCCGCCTTTAAGAGTGCATTCGCCGAAATGATTGTCCCACCCTTCTCTCCAGCACAGAATTTAAATTAGCACTCAGAGGGTTCCTGGCAAAATAAAATCCAGGAACTGCTGACGCCAAGTACTTTCCATGAATTGAAATGATTTTGAGGGTTTTAAGGAGGGCATAGCTTAAAACGCATGATCGTCTCATTCCCGAAAACGTGGCCTCGGTGAAAAATGGCACACTCTGTGCCCTGAGCAAGAAACAGGCCAAAGTTCTGTGCAGTCGATGTTCCTTCCCCCACTTGCCTGCTGGTGTTCCTGACACATTCAATCAGGGACTCTGGGAATGGTAGCATAATGGTTATGTTGCTGGATTAGTAATCCAGAGGCCTGGACTAATGACCCATGAGATCCCACCAGGGCAGCTGGGGAATTTTAATTCAGTTAATTAAATAAATCTGAAATAAAAATCTAGTATCAGTAATGGAGATGGTGACCATGAAATTATCGGATTGTCGTACTGATGTGCCATCGATAACTCAAAGACAAGGAGTTTAAAGGATTCAACTAAAGGCTTTTAATCACTAAGAACATTGCAGGTCTTTACACATCGGGTTCGTCTGATAGAATGACTCATACAGCTCTTGAGACCTTTATATGACAAAAGACGGGCATAGCCAATACACACAATAGGAAAAAGGGGGCGGTACACAATACAAAGCAGGTAAAACACAAGGGCTGATGAAGGCATATATTTCATCTCACGTACAATCCCATCTGATTCACTAATGCCCTTTAGCGAAGGAAATCTGCTGTCATTACCTGGTCTGGCCTATATGTGACTCCAGACCCACAGCAATGTGGTTGACTCTTAACTGCCCTCTGAAATGTCCTAGCAAGCCACTCAGTTGTACCAAACCGCTACGAAAAGCAATAATAAAAATAAAACCGGACAGACCAACCAGCATCAACCTAGGCACTGGCTTCGGACATGACAAAAGCACCCAACCCAGTCAACCCTGCAAAGTCCTGATTTGAAAATATGTTTGCCACCATAGTGCACTTAACACAATGCAATGGATTATCTCCATTATATTTAACTAGACATTGAACGTAAAAAAATGCATGTTTTTTTTGGCTTGTATATCTGCAGAACTGTACATTATTAGTGCAAAGAGTGGCTGTCACAGCAAAACAATTTTAAAAATGAAATCACAACTCTAATGAATGAATAGCTTTAATACCCCAGCTGCGAACACACTTACTGAAAGGCAAATGATTCCTTATGCCTATAACCAGAAGAAGTACATTTTTCACAATGAAAAAGCCCTGTGTATAACACAGGATACATTCCATACACTGCTAACTTTCACCAAATACAGCGTCCGCATAAGAGAGTAGCGTGTAAAATTAAGGCACATGGGATTGGGGGCAAGGTATTGTCTTGGATAGAGAACTGGTTGGCAGACAGAAAGCAAAGAGTTGGAATAAACGGCTCTTTTTCCGAGTGGCAGGCAGTGACTAGTGAGGTACTGCAGGGATCGGTCTTTGGACCCCAGCTATTCACAATATATATTAATCTGGACGAGGGAACTAGATGTAATATCTCCAAGTTTGCAGACGACACAAAGCTGGGTGGGTGTGTGTGCTGTGAGGAGGATGCCGAGAAACTCCAGTATGATTTGGACAGGTTGGGTGATTGGGCAGAAGCATAGCAGATGCAATATAACGTGGATAAATGCGAGGTTATCCACTTTGGTGTCAAAAACAGGAAGGCAGATTATTATCTGAATGGCAATAGATTGGGAGAAGGGGAAGTGCAACTAGACCTGGGCGTCCTTGTGCACCAGTCGCTAAAAGTAAGCATGCAGGTGCAGCAGGCGGTTAAGAAGGCAAATGGTATGCTGGCCTTCGTAGCGAGAGGGTTTGAGTACAGGAACAAGGATGTCTTGCTGCAGCTGTACAGGGCCTTGGTGAGACCACATCTGGAGTATTGTGTGCAGTTTTGGTCGCCTTATCTGAGGAAGGATGTTCTTGCCATGGAAGGAGTGCAGCGAAGATTCACCAGGCTGATACCTGGGATGGCAGGAATGACGTATGAGGAGAGATTGGGTCGATTGGGCTTGCACTCGCTGGAGTTTAGAAGAATGAGAGGGGATCTCATCGAAACTTAGAAAATTCTAACAGGACTCGACAGACTAGATGCTGGAAGGATGTTCCCGATGGTCGGGGAGTCCAGAACCAGGGGTCACAGTCTAAGGATAAGGGGTAAGCCATTTAGGACAGAGATGAGGAGGAATTTCTTCACCCAGAGAGTGGCGAACCTGTGGAATTCTCTACCAAAGAAGGCAGTACAGGCCAATTCATTAAATATATTCAAGAAGGATTTGGATATATTTCTTAAGGCTAAAGGGATCAAGGGATATGGAGAGAAGGCAGGAACAGGGTACTGAATTTGGATGATCAGCCATGATCGCATTGAATGGCGGAGGAGGCTCGAGGGGCTGAATGGCCTACTCCTCCTATTTTCTATGTTTCTATGTCCTTATAGACTTGTTTGGTGAAGAAAATTGGAAATTAATGTATAACCCAGAGACAGAATAAAGACACCATTGAGTTGTGCCACACCATCTAAAAGCTATACATATACATGCCTGGGCATTCGTAGAAAATTATTTCAGAGAAAACTGCGTACAGTTCTGGTCACCACATTACAGGAAGGATGTGATTGCACTAGAGAGGGTACAGAGGAGATTTACGAGGATGTTGCCAGGACTGGAGAATTTTTGCTATGAGGAAAGACTGGATAGGCTGGGGTTGTTTTCTTTGGAACAGAGGAGGCTGAGGGGAGACCTTATTGAGATGTATAAAATCATGAGGGGCCTAGATAGAGTGGATAGGAAGGACCTATTTCCCTTAGCAGAGGGGTCAAAAACCAGGGGGCATAGATTTAAAGTAATTGGTAGAAGGATTAGAGGGGAGTTGAGGAGAACTGTTTTCACCCAGAGGGTGGTGGGGGTCTGGAACTCACTGCCTGAAAGGGTGATAGAGGCAGAGACCCTCATCACATTTAAAAAGTACTTGGCTATGCACTTGAAGTGCCGTAACCTACAAGACTACAGACCAAGAGCTGGAAAGTGGGATTAGGCTGGATAGCTCTTTGTCGGCTGGCACAGACATGATGGGTTGAATGGCCTCCTTCTGTGCTGTAAATTTCTATAATTCTATGATTCTAAAACTTTACTCTCTGAAGATAAAAGCTTGAGGAAGGGACACCTTTGTCTTTGGGAAATAATATTTTATCTAAAGCAATTTTTTTCATGAAAATTCCTAGGTTTTGAAAAGTTCCGTAGAAATCATTGAGATGTAGCTATAGAACTAGAGGACCTGAGTAGAAAATTAACAAGCTTTAAGCAAGACTGTTTAAACTGAATTCAAAATTCTCAAATTGCCATGGTGGGATTTGAACTGACATTCATGGTGGTGGATTATTAGTCCAGTAACATAACCACTGCACTACCGTTGTCTATGCAAAACAGTTTTTTTTTGTT
The DNA here is from genome assembly GCF_052327205.1 of Somniosus microcephalus. Lineage (NCBI taxonomy): Eukaryota > Metazoa > Chordata > Chondrichthyes > Squaliformes > Somniosidae > Somniosus > Somniosus microcephalus. Next base: position 245,753,020 of record NC_140989.1, on the reverse strand, counting down.
GGGACAATGGGCCATCTCAAAGCTATATCTCACTCTAGTGGCAAAGTCAGTACCATGTCCTGAGAAATCATAAAATGGAGAACAAGGTAATTAATGAAAAACATAGCGAGTTAACTTATAGTGAAAGGGATTTATTGTTGTATTACTTCCCAACATCTCGCCTCCCATCAAATAATAAAGCTTCAAGATGCCGTTTTCAGTTGCCATCTGTGATCTAGATCAACAAAGGTGCAAATTTTGCGGCGATTTTCAATTGCTGGACCACCTGATTCTCACCAGACAAACGGGCGACCAGTGGAATATCTGGTGGGGAACTCGTACAGCCATTTGCCCGTCTGATTCAATATTTTCGGGTAGGCCTTTACATGGGCGTCCAAAGCAGGTGTGAGGTGTTTAAATGTGCAAATAGGGATCTTACACCGGTTGTAGGGCCCCAATTACAATTGTCATTGAGAAATGGGCGGAGAATGCAAAGTGCATGTTACTGTCACTTTCTCCATACGTTGAGAGGACCTTAAAGGGTCCGCTGGTGGCCACTCTTTCTGGCCCCACAGAACTCTCCTGGCCCATCGTTGGCCAAAACTTCTAATTACTAATTAAAGGAAGGCTATCATTTTCTTTAAGGATTATGGTCACTAGAAGCCATGATAAACAGAAAAGGAAAGAACTTGCCGTTACATAGTGCCTCAGGACATTCCCAAAGCACTTTATAGCCAATGAAGTACTTTTGAAGTGTAGCCACTGTTGTAATGTAGGAAACGCAGCAGCAAATCTGCACATAGCAAGATCCCACAAACAGCAAAGTGATCATCTGTTTGTAGTGATGTTAGTTGAGGGGTAAATATTGGCCAGCACACCAAGAAGAACTCGCCCTGCTCTTCTTCGAAATAGCGCCATAGGATCTTTTACGCCCATCTGAGGGGGTTGATGGGGCCTCAGTTTAACGTCTCATCCAAAATGCGGCTCCTCCGACAGTGCAGCACTCCCTCAGCACTGCACTAGATTTTGTGCTCAGGTCTCCGAAAAGACTGAAATCTCGGCTGAGCTTCCCTCTGTGGGGGTCCATGAGGCAATGTTCCAGCTCTGGTGGCTCACAAAGCAATGCTTGTTTGAAATGAACAGTCTTTTGTATCTTAGAAGTGTTGCAGCCAGGGGTCTGTTCAATAAAACGTTAAATGATTTTCCAAACTTTGCGAGGCTTAGTCCCATTAAAATACCGTTTTCTAAACATTTATGATACTCTTAAAACCTGGACAGAACTGCTATAAATCGGGATAAAAACGATTAAATATGCACTAAAATGTATAAATGGAAAGTATTGGCAAGTATGGCAATAGAACCAGAGGGGAGAGGAAGGAGAATTTTTTACGCAGCGAGCTGCTCTGATCTGGAATGCACTGCCTGAAAGGGTGGTGGAAACAGATTCAATAATAACTTTCAAAAAGGAATTGGATAAATACTTGAAAACAAATCATTTGCAGGGCTATGGGGAAAGAGCGGGGGAGTGGGACTAATTGGACAGCCCTTTCAAAGAGTTGGCACAGGCACAATGGGCCAAATGTCTTCCTTCTGTGCTGTATGATTCTATGATTCTATTCTATGATATAAGATCATAATTTTATACTGTACAAATATAAAAGTGTGAGTTTACCTGGAGCTAAAACAGGCCAGTGGCTGTTCTGGGGTATGGTGAGGTGAGGAGGGGAGGGGGAGAGAGAAAGGTTGGGGGAGAAACTGGTCTTCGTCAGTAGCAGTATAAACGTACAACGGGGGAATCAAAACACATATTATAAAAGTGAGCTCTGCAACATTGGGTTTAGAATACTTATGAAAAAGGACAAGGAACAATCAAGCGTAAAAATACTTAACTGGGGGAGGGCTAATTTCAATGAGTTGAAAAGGGATCTGGCCCAGGTGGATTGGAATCAAAAACTGGTAGGCAAAACAGTAATTGAACAACGGGAGGCCTTCAAAGAGGAGATGGTTCGGGTAGAGACACATTCCCATGAGGTGGAAAGGAAGGGCATCCAAAGCTAGAGCTCTGAGGATGACTAAAGATAGAGGTTAAAATGAAACAGAAAAAGGAGGCTCATGGCAAATGTAAGGTTCATAATACAGTAGAGAACCAAAATGAATATAGAAAGTACAGAGGAAATCTAAAAAAAGGGAATAAGAGGGACAAAGAGAGAGTATGAGAATAGATTAGCGGCTGATATAAAAGGGAACACAAAAGTCTTTTATAAACATATAAATAGTAAAAGGGTAATCAAATGAAGGGTGGGGCTGATTAGGGACCAAAAAGGAGATCTTCTTGTGGAGGCAGAGGGCATAGCTGAGGTACTAAATGCGTACTTTGCATCTATCTTCACTAGAGAAGAGGATGCTGCCAATGTAGCAGTGAAGGAGGAGGCAGTAGTGATATTGGATAGGAGAAACTTACATAAAGAGGAGATACTTAAAAGGCTGGCAGTAGTCAAGTAGAAAAATTACCCGGTCCAGATGGGATGCACTTAAGTTGCTGAGGGAAGTAAAGGTGGAAATTGCAAAGGTTTTGGTCACAATCTCCTTGGATATGGGGGCAGTGCCATAGGACTAGAGGATTGCAAATGTTACACCCCTCTTCAAAAAAGGGGAGAAGGGAAAACCCGGCAACTACAGGTCAGTCAGATCAGATCAAAGCTCTGCAGTCCTGCCACATCCAGTTGTGAATGGGGGTGGACAATTAAACAACTAACGGGAGGAGGAGGCTCCATGAACATCCCCATCCTCAATGATGGCGGAGCCCAGCACGTGAGCGCAAAAGACAAGGCTGAAGCGTTTGCAACCATCTTCAGCCAGAAGGGCCGAGTGGATGATCCATATCGGCCTACTCCTGAGGTCCCCACCATCACAGAAGCCAGTCTTCAGCTAATTCGATTCACTCCATGTGATATCAAGAAACAGCTCAGCGCACTGGATACAGCAAAGGCTATGGGCCCTGACAACATCCCAGCGGTAGTGCTGAAGACTTGTGCTCCAGAACTAGCCGCACCTCTAGCCAAGCAGTTCCAGTACAGCTACAACACTGGCATCTACCTGACAAAGTGAAAAATTGCGAAGGTATGTCCTGTCTACAAAAAGCAGGACAAATCCAATCCGGCCAATCAGCCTACTCTCAATCATCAGCAAAGTGATGGAAGGTGTTGTCGACAGTGCTATTAAGTGGCACTTACTCACCAATAACCTGCTCACTGATGCTCAGTTTGGTTTTCGCCAAGACCACTCGGCTCCAGATCTCATTACAGCCTTGGTCCAAACATGGACAAAAGAGCTGAACTCTAGAGGTGAGGTGAGAGTGACTGCCCTTGACACCAATGCAGCATTTGACCGAGTGTGGCATCACGGAGCCCTAGTAAAATTGAAGTCAATGGGAATCGGGGAAAACTCTCCACTGGCTGGAGTCATACCGAGCACAAAGGAAGATGGTTGTGGCTGTTGGAGGCCAATCATCTCAGCCCCAGGACATCGCTACAGGAGTTCCTCAGAACCAACCTTCTTCAGCTGCTTCATCAATGGCCTTCCCTCCATCATAAGCTCAAAAATGGGGATGGTCGCTGATTGCACAGTGTTCAGTTCCATTCACAACTCCTCAGATACCTGCAGGCAGCAAGACCTGGACAACATTCAGGCTTGGGCTGATAAGCGGCAAGTAACATTCGTGCCACACAAGTGCCAGGCAATGACCATCTCCAACAAGAGAGAGTCTAGCCACCTCCCCATGACATTCAATGGGATTACCATCAACATCACCATTGACCAGAAACTTAACTGGACCAGCCACATAAATACTGTGGCTACAGAGCAGGTCAGAGGTTGCATATTCTGTGGCGAGTGTCTCACCTTCTGACTCCCCAAAGCTTTTCCACCATCTACAAGGCACAAGTAAGGAGTGTGATGGAATACTCTCCACTTGCTTGGATGAGTGCAGCTCCAACAATACTCAAGAAGCTCGACACCATTCAGAACAAAGCAGCCCGCTTGATTGGCACCCCATCCACCACCTTAAACATTCACTTCCTCCACCACTGGCGTACCATGGCTGCAGTGTGTACCATCTACAAGATGCACTGCAGCAACTCGCCAAGGCTTGTTTGACAGCACCTCCCAAACCCATGACCTCTACCACCTAGAAGGACAAGGGCAGCAGGTGCATGGGAACACCATCACCTCCAAGTTCCCTCCAAGTCACACACCATCCTGACTTAGAAGTATATTGTCGTTCCTTCATCGTCGCTGGGTCAAAATCCTGGAACTCCCTACCTAACAGCACTGTGGGAGTACCTTCACCACACGGACTGCAGCGGTTCAAGAAGGCGGCTCACCACCACCTTCTCAAGGGCAACTAGGGATGGGCAATAAATGCTGGCCTTGCCAGTGATGCCCACATCCCATAAACGAATTTTTAAAAAGTCAGCCTAACATTGGTGGTGGGGAAACTTTTAGAGACCATGACCTGGCAATTGACTGCGACACAAAAGTTGCTGATGTCACTGCGACCTTGGGTTAACGGCCGCTGAAAATGGTCACACTAGTGGGAGAGAAAAATTTGCGCTGGGGACTAAAGATGTTTAGCCCAGCGATAACTCACTGTGTAACGTCCTCCTGGTGGCATTAGTGCAGGCATCAGTAGCGAAGTTGGCGTCCAGAAGTGGCTTTCCAGCTTCCAACAGCCTCTGGAAGCGAGGCAATGAGTTCGCTAGGCATTGTGGGACTTTAACAGGGCATTGCATTAAAAGGGAAATTCTGAACTGATAAACATAAAAATGAAGTATAAAATGCAGTTTTCAGCCCTTACAGCTCTACTGCCTTTAAAAAAAAATTACATTTGAAAAAACATTCCCAAATGGGAGTCTTCAGCTCTTAAAGCTGAATTCCCTTCCGCACCTCAAAACCTGGGAAAAGTGCTTAGCAAGCCAGGGAAGGGGCACCCAGGGTCTCACACGCAGCACTCCAGCTTTGTTCCTGGGGTCAACACTGTAAGACAGGCCCTCTACCCACAGGGGGCCAGGAGGTCCTCCAGAAAGAATAATGTGGGACCAGATCACTGAGGCCATCACTGCCAGCAGTATCACCCCCACCACCTGGCTTCATGATCTCAGACCACTGCTCAAGGTCAGTGAATGCATCTTCAAAAGCCGTCTCCTACCAACTGCATCACCAGCCTCTCACACTGCTCAATGCACAACTCTCCCTCCGCCCATCCCTCACCTACCAACAATCTCTACCAAACACGAGGCACACCTTGCATTCCTAGCTTCACCTCACCCCCTTGGGTGACACTTGATTCGACACTCCCAACCATCAACTTCTCAAGGTTGACCTTCGAGGCCATTTGCAGTGTCCCCCACTGAAAGTCAGCAGCCTTCCACCAGCCATGCTGCAGCCACTGGGGTAACACTGCATGATGTCAGTAGGATAGTGTGGAAATTGACATTATACTTAGCATGCTGGGTAGAATAAAATGGCCAAGTAAAAGATAAAACTTGCTTAGGTTGTAGCTAAAGCAAGAAAAAGTAAATGTGTCACAACGTGTCCAGGACCAAGAGATCTTTCATAATACCCACCCACATTGAGGATGTGATAACAGCTATAATTGACTCACTAGCACAAGGGAGGCATAAGGCTATAGAATAGATAAACTATTAATGATTGTCGCTAGACAAAGAAGCAAAACTATTGAGTAAGCTAATCATCTTGGTAACAAGATGATCAGACATGAGTAAGTAAATCATTTTGGTAACAAGATTCAGACAGAACCTCCTGACAGAATATATGATTAACTAACCTTGTCTGGAGATATTTCTGTCCTGCTGACCTTTTGATTGTCCTTGTGCAAACTCTTAATTTGTTTAAAATGATACAATACCATTACACGTGATTTATGGAACGCTTGCTTGTTTGAGTGTATAAATATGCTGCATTCGCTGATGTCCTTTAGAGATGTTGGCCTAGCCTTTGTCCAGGCAGCGCTCTCCTTGTGCAAGTAAAAATTAAACTAACAATCTGACGGTACTGCTTGTGTTTTAGAGTCTTACTCGGAGTCGAGATTTCGACAGTAAAACTTGGAGGTTCCACCGAGATTGCTTACTACCTACCGGTGAGTAAACGGACAAAAACACGATGACTCTCTAAGAACGGACCCTAACTGGCCAGTTATCAGTGGCGCTTAGTCACCAAAGGGGTTCCTCCTTAGACAAGTACAGTAGTGTAGTCTGTTTGTCTCGGCGGGAGTACTGTGATCTGTTAAGACTCATTTCAGGGTTGAGTTGGAAATTTTTGTTATCACTTCCTCTTTCAGCTTGACAGAAAAGGGAGACAGATTTCGAAAACCTGAACCCTGAAAACAGGCCGGGCAGATTGTTGAAAGGAAGGTAAGAAGAGACGTCTGTAGAGGTCCCTGTTTCTTGAAGGAAGGAAACGATTACCCTTGAAAGAAAGGGAGAGATATCCTTGAAATAGAGGAAATGTAAAAAAAAAAGGGACGCTCGTCCTTGAAAGATAGGACTTATCCTTGAAAGACAGGATTTTAAAGTAATAAGTTCTCAGTCTGTAGGGGCGTACAACGCAGACCGAGAATTGGCTATTTGTTTAGTTAGAGTATAAGAATTTTGATCTGTATACCCCTCTGGGTTTTTGCAATTTTTGTAATATTTCTGTATTAATCATCTCTGTAATTTTTTTTAGCTTTGTATTATTGTGCTACTATTGTCTGTGAGCTCTTGGAAAAACATAACAGGGGATTCAACAGGGGAGGTTGGGTCTTAGAAACACTTAAATTGGTAAAGAGTAAAAAGTGATCAGGGGATCGCAACCAATAAAAATGGGAGCCAGAGCAAGTAAAACACCAGAAAAAGGCACACCTGCCTGTTACATGCTCCAGAATTGTGGTCAGACATCAATAGATGACTTACCCAAATGGGTAAAATGGACCAAAAAGGGGAAAAGGCCATTCCCACCGGATGGTACATTTAATCTAGACCGATTAACGTGTCTCGAGGGGTGTCTCTTAGAAAGGGACCCAGGGAGAAGTGGTAGAAAGAAAGTCAAAACTGGCAATTACAACAAAATGGGGGACAAGGTAATGAATTTACCCAGGGAAACGGCTCTACCCAAGCGCAGGCTCACACCCGCCCTCAAGCGAATTTTTCAGTCCACAACCAGTGGGGAGCACAAAATGCTACCCAGAATCAAAGTGGACAAAGTTTAAATTTACCCTATTCAACATGACACCTGGGACCTGACCCACAGATTGCCCAAAAGCAATTACCCCTAGTACGATTGCCTGCAGTTTCAACCAATATGACAAAAGAGCCCACCTTAATAATAAATATGGAGGGAAAAGAAATTCCTTTTCTGGTAGATACGGGAGCCACTAATTCAGTGTTGACAAAACAATATGCAGAAGGAATTCCGTGTACAGCCAGTAGTGCCAGTTGTGTAGGATTGTCAGGAGTTACTCAGACCATGACTTGGTCAGAACCCCTCAATGTGCAAGTAGATAATTACAGGAATCAACATACTTTTTTTTACTGTCTCAAGAAGTACCAGTGAATTTATTAGGAAGAGACTTATTATGCAAAATGAAGGCAACGATTGTTTGCTCTGAAAAAGGACTTGAAGTCCATGTTCCCATAGACAGATGTGGTATGCACCCACTACAGATCACATTGTCCCCGGTCCTATACACATGGCAGATTTGTGAAGATGGTCTTAACAAAACATTGTCAACTATTATAGGCTCCCTCCAATTTGTCCTTAGATCGGTGTCCGAAAACTAGAAAGAATTGCATTTGGGCCATTGGCATACAGAGCCCCACTGCACAGCCTTTTATGATGAGACAGGAATGGACAAATACCACAAAAGATATTATAAGCCCGTTCTACAACACAGATATTTGCTGAAAATTTGGAAAGTTTTAATTGGTCCCGAAGGCATAACCGCCGCTGTTCTTTCACCCATGGAAGCATGGGACCTGTTTGAAGAAAAAGACAGTAAACCACATTGCACCCTAGCGGTGGCACAAGGGCATGCACCAAGGGACTTGGGACCAATGGTTAAAAGAATGGGAGGACTAGGAATAGAAAAAGAGTGGCAAGTGCCTCAGGGTACCTTGGTCCAGTATGAAGAAAAGCAGGGATACGGGGTGGAATTGCAGACAAGCCTGCTGTTCGAAGGCAAATTTGAGGCAAGGGTGTTGGACATCCATAACCTCCCGCTCCTACCAGAAGTAGAGAAACTTCTGAGTCAAATCCCCAAGCAAGTATGGTCTAGCCACCCCAATGAGGTCAGAAAGATGTTAACTACACAACCCTAGAAGGTTACCCTCAATCCTGCAGTCCCACTCCCAAGAAAGGCACAATATCCTCTCTCCCAAGCAGCAGAACAAGGCATTGAACCAGTAATCAAGTCCTTACTTGACCAGGGCATTATAATACCAACAAGAAGTTGGTCTGCCGGGATGCCTGCCCGCACTCGCCACCGCTTACTATGCTGTACAACAAGCACAAACTGTGACTTTAAATCATCATACAGTACTACATGTCCCACACTCTGTCGAGGTGCTGTTAACCAAATACGCCACTCAACACCTAACATCAGCACGTACCATTAGGTACGAGGTAGAATTACTGTCCAATTCAAACTTGACCATAAAGCGATGCGCAACCCTAAATCCAGCTACGCTCCTCCTGACCATTGAGGATGGCACACCCCACTGCTGTGAGACGCTAACCCAGCTGGTCACCAAACCCCGAGTGGACTTAAGTGAAACACAGCTAGAAAATCCAGATTTAATATATTTCGTCGACGGCTCAGCCCTCCGAGATGACAAAGGTACTTCCCGCACTGGCTACGCCATCACGATGGACAATTCAACTGTAGAGGCAAGGTCGTTACCAAACTCCTTTTCAGCACAACAAGCAGAACTATTCGCGCTCACAAGAGCATGTATCTTGGCCACAGACAAAACTGTTAATATTTATACAGATTCAAGGTATGCCTTTGGAGTTGCCCATGATTATGGACAGATCTGGAAATTTAGGGGTTACTTGACCTCCGCAGGCTCAACGATCAAGAATGCAGAACAAGTTGACAATCTTTTACGTGCTGTCCAGTGTCCGCGTAAAATTGCTATTATTAAATGTCAAGCACACACAGGCAATCAGGACCAAATTGCATTGGGCAATGACAGGGCTGACCGGGCTGCAAAAGGTGCTGCTTTGTCAAATACAGGTTCCCAGGTGTCAGCCTATGTTCTTAAACACACAAAACCCGTTGATTTGCCACCCACAATGGATGATGTATTGGCCTTTCAGTCACAGGCCAGTACTGAGGAGATGTTAGCCTGGGCACAAGATCAATGTGATAAAACACCTGAGGGAGTGTGGGTTCACCATGACGGCCGCGTGGTGGCACCCAGATCTTTACTCCCATGGATTGCCCGCTGTGTTCATACTTCCACACATGCGGGCAAAGGGGGGATGGCAGACTATATCGCACAGACATGGTACGCACCGGGTATTTCGGCAATTGCAAAACAAATTAGTGAAAAGTGTACTACCTGTCAGACGATGAATCCGGGAAAAACGGAGAAGGTACAGTCTGCCTCCCACCCAAATCCAACAGGACCTTTTGTGAATTTGCAAATGGATTTTATTGAATTACCCGCATGTATGGGTTTTAAGTATGTACTAGTTATTATAGATGTGTTTTCTAAATGGGTTGTAGCTTTTCCATGTAAAAAGAATGACGCTGTTACCGTCGCTAAACATTTGTTAAAGGAAATTGTACCACAATTCGGTATACCTGTACAACTCTCGAGTGATAATGGGTCACATTTTACTGGGACAATTATGTGAGAGATGTGTAAGGCTTTGCAAATCAATCAGCATTTTCACTGCAGCTATCATCCACAGTCAGCTGGGCTGGTGGAGCGATATAATGGAATGTTGAAAAATAAGTTAGCTAAGCTATGTGATGAGACTGAATTCAAATGGGTCAAACTGTTACCCCTAGCATTGATGGTAATGCGGTCAGCAACAAACAGAACAACATGATTATCACCACATGAAATCATCATGGGACGTCCCCAACGATTGCCTTTTTCCGCACCGTTTACTGCTAAACAAATGAACATTCACAAAATGGAAGAAAATATGCTAAACTATTGCATTGCTCTAACAAAATGTATTTCTAGTTTCCATTCGCAGATAAAAGAAGCCCAAGTTGACCCTGCCGAAGGAAGATGCCATAGCTTGGAGCCCGGCGAGTTCGTCTACGTAAAGGTGTTCAAGAGAAAGAGTAGCCTTCACCCAAGATTTGAGGGTCCGTCCCAGATCCTGTTAACCACCAACACTGCTGTAAAGGTGAAAGAGAGACCAACATGGATCCACGCCTCGCACTGCAAAAGAGTCCCAGAATCCGAGGAAGAGGCATCGCCAACCCCATCAGTAAATGGAAATGGACATTAGGACTATGTTTCCTTGTGACACTTATAATACCTGTAATGCCCGAATTGTATGTAAACACCTTTTTGTATATGTCTTACACTTATGCTAGGGGAACTAATACCTCCAGTTGTTGGGTATGCACACAGGTGCCCATCCGTACGAAGGGAGGAATTCCATTAAGACCTATCCCCTTTAATTCCAATAAAATGGCATATTGGCTGTTTCAACAAAATTCAGAAAAGGCAGAAGTCATGGAGTTAGAAAGGCTCTGAAGAATCCAGATCTGATTAGATTATTGTCCTAGTTAGGACAAAAGTGGGGAATGTGGAAATTGACATTATACTTAGCATGCTGGGTAGAATAAAATGGCCAAGTAAAAGAACAAACTTGCTTAGGTTGTAGCTAAAGCAAGAAAAAGTAAATGTGTCACAACGTGTCCAGGACCAAGAGATCTTTCATAATACCCACCCACATTGAGGATGTGATAACAGCTATAATTGACTCACTAGCACAAGGGAGGCATAAGGCTATAGAACAGATAAACTATTAATGATTGTCGCTAGACAAAGAAGCAAAACTATTGAGTAAGCTAATCATCTTGGTAACAAGATGATCAGACATGAGTAAGTAAATCATTTTGGTAACAAGATTCAGACAGAACCTCCTGACAGAATATATGATTAACTAACCTTGTCTGGAGATATTTCTGTCCTGCTGACCTTTTGATTGTCCTTGTGCAAACTCTTAATTTGTTTAAAATGATACAATACCATTACACGTGATTTATGGAACGCTTGCTTGTTTGAGTGTATAAATATGCTGCATTCGCTGATGTCCTTTAGAGATGTTGGCCTAGCCTTTGTCCAGGCAGCGCTCTCCTTGTGCAAGTAAAAATTAAACTAACAATCTGACGGTACTGCTTGTGTTTTAGAGTCTTACTCGGAGTCGAGATTTCGACAGTAAAACTTGGAGGTTCCACCGAGATTGCTTACTACCTACCGGTGAGTAAACGGACAAAAACACGATGACTCTCTAAGAACGGACCCTAACTGGCCAGTTATCAGTGGCGCTTAGTCACCAAAGGGGTTCCTCCTTAGACAAGTACAGTAGTGTAGTCTGTTTGTCTCGGCGGGAGTACTGTGATCTGTTAAGACTCATTTCAGGGTTGAGTTGGAAATTTTTGTTATCACTTCCTCTTTCAGCTTGACAGAAAAGGGAGACAGATTTCGAAAACCTGAACCCTGAAAACAGGCCGGGCAGATTGTTGAAAGGAAGGTAAGAAGAGACGTCTGTAGAGGTCCCTGTTTCTTGAAGGAAGGAAACGATTACCCTTGAAAGAAAGGGAGAGATATCCTTGAAATAGAGGAAATGTAAAAAAAAAAGGGACGCTCGTCCTTGAAAGATAGGACTTATCCTTGAAAGACAGGATTTTAAAGTAATAAGTTCTCAGTCTGTAGGGGCGTACAACGCAGACCGAGAATTGGCTATTTGTTTAGTTAGAGTATAAGAATTTTGATCTGTATACCCCTCTGGGTTTTTGCAATTTTTGTAATATTTCTGTATTAATCATCTCTGTAATTTTTTTTAGCTTTGTATTATTGTGCTACTATTGTCTGTGAGCTCTTGGAAAAACATAACAGGGGATTCAACAGGGGAGGTTGGGTCTTAGAAACACTTAAATTGGTAAAGAGTAAAAAGTGATCAGGGGATCGCAACCAATAAAAATGTCCAGGCAGCTCTCTCCTTGTGCAAGTAAAAATTAAACTAACAATCTGACGGTGCTGCTTGTGTTTTAGAGTCTTACTCGGAGTCGAGATTTCGACAATAGGCAAAGGCATACACAAGACAGTCACTAAGGGAATGCATAAGGGTGATAAGTTGAATTCTTGATGTCATATGGGATTTATACAGTGGTGTTCCCCAGGGTATCAGTATTAGGACCACTGTTCTTTTTGATATATATTAATGACCCTGGACTTGGGTATACAAGGCATAATTTCAAAGTTTGTAGATGACACAAAACTTGGAAATGTAATAAACAGTGTGGAGGATAGTAACAGACTTCAGGAGGACATAGACAGACTAGTGAAATGGGCAGGCACATGGCAGATGAAATTTAACACAGAGATGTGTGAAGTGATACATTTTGGTAGGAAAAATGAGGAGAGGCAATGTAAACTAAATGGTACAATTTTAAAGGGGGTGCAGGAACAGAGAGACCTGGGGGTGTATATTCTTTGAAGGTGGCAGAACAAGTTGAGAAGACTGTTAAAAAAGCATATGGGATCCTAGGCTATATTTATATAGGCAAGGAAGCTATGCCATGCCTTTATAAAACACTGGTTAGGCCTCAGCTGGAGTATTGTGTTCAATTCTGGGCACCACACTTCAGGAAAGATGTCAAGGCCTTAGAGAGGGCGCACTTTACCAATTTGCTAGATTGGTACCAGGGATGTGCAACTTCTGTTATATGGAGAGAGTGGAGAAGCTGGGAGTGCTCTCCTTAGAGCAGAGAAGGTTATGAGGAGATTTGATAGAGGTTTTCAAAATCATGAAAGGTTTTGATAGAGTAAATAAGGAGAAACTGTGTTCAGTGGCAGAAGGGTCGGTAACCAGAGGACACAGATTTAAGGTAATTGGCAAAAGAACCTGTGGTGACATGAAGAACCATTTGTTTACACAGCGAGTTGTTGTGATCTGGAATCCACTGCCTGACAGGGTGGGGGAAGCAGATTCCATAGTAACTTTCAAAAGGAAATGTGATAAATACTTGAAGGGAAACATTTTTTTACAGGGCTATGGGGAAAGAACAGGGGAGTGGGACTAATTGGATAGCTCTACCAAAGAGCCGGCACAGGCACAATGGGCCGAATGGCCTCTTTCAGTGCTGTACCATGGTGCGACATTGGCTGCACTGCAATGTTTTCTAAAGCTGAGTGACTAGGACAGAAAAGAAAACCGGGTGTGCTGTAAAACGGGCCCCCAATTCGCCATGAGTCCGATTTGCGCTAGTGGCGAAGACCAATTCCACTCCAGGCATCGTTGTGAGTTTGAAGAATTTTCAGGTGGGTTCAATCCAAGTGCTTCCAATCAGTAATAGGAACCGGGGTGGTACCTTTGGAAAGAGCACGTCTTCTTGTCGCAGAGTAATTGCTGCCGTATTTTGTCAGCTTGAGTAGTATATTTAGTAGACTATAAAAAAATGTGCAATAACTGTGAGTATTAAAATTGATGCATAAAATTCCTTTAGAAATCGCAACATAGCACTGGTACACAACCCAGGACAGGTACAGTTAACGAGAGCAAGGGACTGGCTCAATGACTCTCACCTTCTAATGTCACACAGCTTTAGAAAACATTGCAGAGCACCCAAGGCTGATTTGAAGCAGAGTTTCTACCCTTCCACCTTAAAACATAAATGGTTTCTCAGTCACAATACTTTTAATTTTGGAGCCATCCATATTCCATACTTCAAATTTTGCATGGCAAATCGTAGTCTATATCCAATTCCAATTGGTTCAGATTAGGGGCAAACTACTGCATACTGTTTTTGCAACAAGTTTTATTATATACATTGTGTAAAAGACATAGGGCCAGATTTTGCTGAAAAAAATGACACGTGTGAACGATGCACAACATTATTAAAGTGCAAATCGGCCAGCAGCTTGTGGGGAGGAAGAGATACCCCGTGAATTGCGAATCTCCACAAGTTGCTGGACGATTTGCGCCACCCTACCGTTAGGTTCACCAAAACGGCATCTTGCCCCTGTGATTTTCATGAAGTTGCTGCATTTGTACATTAATTGCCCATTAAACGCGCCACAGAAAGTTAAGTCTAGTAATTAATAGCGCAAGTATCCTATTAATGACATGATAATTATTAATGGCTGCCAATCAATCTCTCTTGCCCAGAAAGTGAACAATTAAAAGTGTGGAGTCTCATTCCTTCCGGTAGTGAATTGTTGTTTGGAGATTTAAAATGTCACATTTTTTTCTTACTTTTCCTTTCTGTCTCTTTTTTTCTCTCTCTTAATCCAATCTTTCTTTCCCGCTCCTTATGTCTCTTTCTGTACCTCATTTGACTCTAATTCACCCTCCTTCTCAGTCCTTCCTCTGTTTATATCTCAATCCTGTAATCTCATTGGTTAAGGGGATAGACTGTTGGTCCCATCACTCACCAAGGTCCCAGATGCCCTGTTGCCCTCGCTATGCCGTTATCAGCTCGCACTTCCAGCAACTTTGTGGGCAAAAAATTTAAAACCTAAAATACATGAACAGGTCTAACTAACGGGCAGGCTGCGAGGTATTCCATTCCAGCTAAATCTGGGCCATTAAAATTAATGTTTTCATCATTTTTTTTACCAAAAGCTTTATAAAAATGCTGAACTTGAAGGGTCAACACTGTAATACTTCACTTACCGCACTTCCTGCCTCCTCACATCACACACCCAAATAGCTAGAATTTAATCTCTGAGGTGAGGTGCCTAGATTATGCCAAGCTGTCGTTAAGATAAATCAGGTTAGGCTGGAATTCTGTGGGCAAGATAAATATTTGATACAAGTCCAATGAGGAGGAGGCTCGGGTTTGAATCAAGATCTCAGCTGGCATTTACACCTCAGCCCTTTTTAAATGGCTGGTTGACTAGCTTGACTGGATCATCAGGCATCGTATCAAGTGAGACAGGCAAGCCAGTGAGAGGGAGAAATATGCATTACGTATTCTAAATTAGGTTGCACTCACCATTTGGCCATAATATGGCTTTAACAAAAGAAAATGAACTGCCCATGGTCACTGCAAATTAAGGGAAGAAATTGCATAATGCAGAAGAACCTTTAAAAATAAATAGTGAGAGGGATAGTTTATTTTTCAGCATGATGAAGTAGCAGACTTATTTGTTAGAAAGCTTCTTTGCAGTTAAATTACATTCTTAATATAAATAGAAGAAAATTTTAAAAACAGCCTTATCATGTTGCCATATTTATATCCATCCTACTTACATTGGCCCAGAATTTGCGGTTGGGATGACAGTGAACTGGCAGCGTCCGCCGTCATTCCGCCTTTGAAACTGACCCCAACTTCGGGATTTTTCCATCTTTATTTTAGGTTTGCCTTTTCCCTATGTGAGAGCCCCAATATTTATTTTACTTTCTCTAACATTTTTAAAAAGTTTGAATTTTAAGAGCTTACTCACTTCCTTATGCTCTGTGAGAATTCTGCGTTTTGATTGGTTGTTTAGACAGCTTGCTGACGTCACAGCGGTTCGCACAGGGGGATTCCCACTATACTATGTTGATTTGAATTGAATGTCAGATAACGCGAAGTTCTCGACACGGGGGTCGCGAGATCCTTGTGCGAAGCGTGCTTTGGGGCCAGCAGCTGACCGCAAATTCTGGGCGAGTATTTCCTTGTAGATTGAAAGTTATGACTTGTTCCCTCAATAGCTCAGTGGTTAGACACTGCCCAGTGGGATCTTGTCATTCATTGTTAGATTTAGTTCAATAGTACAAAACATTTCTGTGTCTCATTGTCCAGAGCCAAAGCCTCCTACTCCAAGATCATCCTAGAGGGCGGGGTGGGGGCGGGCAAAGAAAACCATGAATAACCACTATCTCAAACCCCTTTCCTCACCCCTTGCACTCTTACCTTCAGTACTAACTGTAGAGAGCTCATGGATTTCGTTGTCTGGAAGCTGAGAGACCATCTGTGCAGCTATGTCTGCTGCTTGCTCTCACTCCTCTTGATTTCCCTTCCGTCCCCCTCACACTCCAGTCCTGATCCATCTTCTGAACAGTTTCTCCCCCAAAGTGGTCTCTGTGCTTATTTCTTCCGTGAGACCGACCTCCTACTCCCTTGATGCCCTTTCCACTCAACTCCTGACCACTCAACTTCCCCTCCTGGACTCCACGCTAGCTGATGTTAATGGTTCTCTTTTCTCAAATGTTGACTATTTCCCTTTCAAAACTGCAGATAGCACTTATTCCTCAAAAAACCCACCCTTGACCCATCTGTACTGTCCAACTACCTCTCCATTTCAAACCTCATTTTCCTCTCTAAGGACAGTGAACACATCATCACTTCCCAACTCCATGCCCACCTCTCCCAAAACTCCCCATTCGAACTCCTCCAGTCTGCCTTCCGCCTTCTCACAGTAATGAAATGGCCCTGGCCAAAGTCAAGAATGAAATCCTCTGTGATTATCACTATGGTGCATTGACACTCCTTGTCCTCCCTTGCATGGTTCCATTTCTACCTGTCTGAATATAGCCAGCACATCCAAGCAATGGCTTCTCTTCCTGCTACTGCACCGTCACCTCGGGAATCCCTCAAAGATCTATCCTTGACCTCCTTCTCCTCTTCCTCATTTACATGCTGCCCTCAAGTGACATCATCTGTGGATGCTGAATCAACTTCCATGTGCACGCTGATGACATCTAGCTCTACCTCTGCGACTGCCCGTCTGACATCACACCATGCAATGAGTCACATCATCCTCCCAGAACATCAGGACGGTTAAAGCCCCCAACATATACGGTGCTCCCTTGCCATTGTCTCCCGCCTCCTCCTCAGACACTCACAGAGGCTGAACCAGATCGAAATAAACCTGCAAGTCAGTGCCCCAATAGATGAGTGGTCCCGGTGCTGGCTACACAAGCAGCAGGGACCTTCATAGTGCTCTTGCTGGTAGGTTTCATGACTTTAGCCAGTTAGGGTCTAAACTGAAGGAAAAAAGAAAGAACTTGCATTTATATACCACCTTTCACAACCTCAGGACGTCCCAAAGCGCTTTACAGCCAATGAACGTAGCATTAGTAACAAAATAGATGAGTTAATGGCACAAATAGCTACATATGGGTATGATCTTGTGGCCATTACAGAAACATGGCTGCAGGGTGACAATGCCTGGGAATTAAACATACCAGGTTATTTAACGATCAGGAAAGACAGGCAGGAAGGAAGGGGAGGTGGGGTGGCTATGTTAATAAAGGAAGGAATCACTGTAATACAGAGAAATGATATTGGGTCAAAAGATCAGGATAATGAAACAGTTTGGGTGGAGGTAAGGAATAATAAGGGGAAAAAAACACTAGTGGGCGTAGTCTATAGGCCTCCGAACAGTGGCAACTCTGTTGGACGGAGTATCAATCAGGAAATAGTTGAGGCTTGTAATAAGGGAACATCTATAATTATGGGGGATTTCAACTATCATATTAATTGGACAAATCAAATTGGGCAGAGCAGCCTTGAGGATGAGTTCATTGAGTGTATTAGGGATGGGTTTCTTGAGCAGTATGTAACTGAACCGACCAGGGGGCAAGCAACCTTAGATCTGGTCCTGTGTAACGAGACGGGATTAATTAAAAATGTCCTAGTAAAGGATCCCCTTGGAATGAGTGACCATAACATGGTTGAATTCCATATTCAATTAGAGGGTGAGAAGGTTGGATCTCAAACAAGCGTGCTAAGCTTGAATAAAGGAGACTATGAAGGTATGAGAGCGGAATTGAGTAGAGTGGATTGGGAAAATAGATTAAAGGGTAAGACGATACATGATCAGTGGTGTACATTCAAGGAGTTATTTTACAACTTCCAAAAAAAATATATTCCACTGAGAAGAAAAGGGTGTAAAAGAAAAGACAGCCATCCATGGCTAAGTAAAGAAATTAAGGATAGTATTCGACTAAAAACAAGGGCATATAAGGTAGCCAAATCTAGTGGGAGGATAGAGGATTGGGAAAACTTTAAAAGACAGCAAAAAATAACAAAAAGATTGATTAAGAAAGGGAAGATAGATTATGAAAGTAAATTAGCAAAAAATATAAAAACAGATAGTAAGAGTTTTTATAGTTATATAAAAAGAAAAAGGGTGGCTAAAGTAAATGTTGGTCCCTTAGAGGATGAGACCGGGAAATTAATGGTGGGAAATATGGAGATGGCAAAAACACTGAATGAATATTTTACATCAGTCTTTACAGTAGAAGACACTAAGAATATCCCAACACTGGACAAACAGGGGGCTAAAGGGGGGGAGGAGCTAAACACGATCAAAATCACTAAGGAAGTGGTACTCGGTAAAATAATGGGACTCAAGGCGGATAAATCACCTGGACCTGATGGCTTACATCCTAGGGTCTTGAGGGAAGTGGCGGTAGGGATTGTGGATGCATTGGTAATAATTTTCCAAAACTCCCTGGACTCGGCAAAGGTCCCGGCAGACTGGAAAACTGCTAATGTAACACCCTTATTTAAAAAGGGCAGTAGACAGAAGGCTGGAAACTATAGACCGGTTAGCCTAACATCTGTGGTAGGTAAAACTTTGGAGTCCATTATTAAGGAGACAGTAACAGGATAATTATAATTTAATAGGACAAAGTCAGCATGGTTTTATGAAGGGGAAGTCATGTTTGACAAATTTGCTGGAGTTCTTTGAGGAAGTAACGTATAGGGTGGATAAAGGGGAACCAGTGGACGTAGTGTATTTAGACTTCCAAAAGGCATTTGACAAGGTTCCACACAAAAGATTATTGCTTAAGATAAAAAATCACGGGATTGGGGGTAATATTCTGGCATGGATAGAGGATTGGCTATCTAACAGAAGGCAGAGAGTTGGAATAAATGGTTCATTCTCAGACTGGCAATCAGTAACTAGTGGTGTTCCGCAGGGGTCAGTGCTGGGTCCCCAACTCTTTACAATCTATATTAACGATTTGGAGGAGGGGACCGAGTGTAACATATCAAAGTTTGCAGATGATACTAAGATGGGAGGGAAAGTAGTGAGTGAGGAGGACATAAAAAACCTGCAAGGGGACATCGACAGGCTAAGTAAGTGGGCAGAGATTTGGCAGATGGAATACAATACTGGAAAGTGTGAGGTTATGCACTTTGGCAGGAAAAATCGTAGAGCAAGTTATTATCTTAATGGCAAGAAACTGGAAAGTACTGAAGTACAAAGGGATCTGGGGGTCCTGGTGCACGAAACTCAAAAGGTTAGTATGCAGGTGCAGCAAGTGATTAAGAAGGCCAATGGAATGTTGGCTTTCATTGCTAGGGGGATAGAATATAAAAATAGGGAGGTATTGCTTCAGTTGTACAAGGTATTGGTGAGGCCACACCTGGAATACGGCGTACAGTTTTGGTGTCCATACTTAAGAAAGGACATACTTGCTCTCGAGTCAGTACAAAGAAGGTTCACTCGGTTAATCCCGGGGATGAGGGGATGGACATATGAGGAGAGGTTGAGTAGATTGGGACTCTACTCATTGGAGTTCAGAAGAATGAGAGGCGATCTTATTGAAACATATAAGATTGTGAAGGGGTCGGATCGGGTGGATGCGGGGAAGATGTTCCCGATGATGGGTGAAACTAGAACTAGGGGGCATAGTCTTAGAATAAGGGGCTGCTCTTTCAAAACTGAGATGAGGAGGAACCACTTCACTCAGAGGGTGGTAGGTCCATGGAATATGCTGCCCCAAAAAGCTGTAGAAGCTACATCATTACATAAATTTAAAACAGAAATAGACAGTTTCCTAGAAGTAAAGGGAATTAAGGGTTACGGGGAGCGGGCAGGAATTTGGACATGAGTCTAGGTTCGGATCGGTCATGGCCCTGTGGGTAGCGGAGCGGGCCCAGGGGCCGTGTAGCCTGATCCTGCTCCTATTTCGTGTGTCTAATTCGGTTAGATTCAGGAGATGGTTCTGTGATAGTGGATTGGCGGTTAGGATCAGATCAGCCATGATCTTATTGAATGGCGGAGCAGGCTCGAGGGGCCGATTGGCCTACTCCTGCTCCTATTTCTTATGTTCTTATGTAAGTACCTTTGAAGTGTAGTCACTGTTGTAATGTAGGAAACACGGAAGCCAAATTGCACACAGCAAGTTCCCACGAACAGCAGTAAGATAAATGACCAGATAATCTGTTTTAATTACATAGATTTACATAGGATATACGGCACAGAAACAGGCCATTTGGTGCAACCAGTCCATGCCGACGTTTATACTCCACTCGAGCTTCCTCCCGTCTTTCCTCATCTAACTCTATCAGCATAACCCTCTATTCCCTTCTCCCTCATATGCTTGTCTAGCCTCCCCTTAAATGCATCTATACTATTTGCTTCAACCACTCCCTGTGGTAGCAAGTTCCACATTCTCACCACTCTCTGGGTAAAGAAGTTTCTTCTGAATTCCCTATTGGATTTCTTGGCGACTACCTTATATTGATGGCCTCTAGTTATGCTCTTGCCCACAAGTGGAAACACTCTCTCTGTATCTGCTCTATCAAAACCTTTCATAATTTTAAAGACCTCTATTAGGTCACCCCTCAGCCTTCTCTTTTCAAGAAAATAGAGACCCAGCCTGTTCATTCTTTCCTGATAGATATACCCTCGCATTTCTGGTATCATCCTTGTAAATCTTTTTTGCATCCTGTTTAGAATAGCTATGGAAAAGGACAGGGAGCAGTCTAGAGTAAAAATGTTTAACTGGGGGAAAGCCAATTTCAGTGGGATGAGAACAGATCTGGCCTGGGTAAACTGGAATCAAAGATTGGCAGGCAAAACTGTAATGGAATAATGGGCTGCCTTTAAAGAGGAAATAGTTGAGGTGCATTCCCACTAGGGGGAAAGGCAGGGCAACTAAAGTCAGGGCTCCCTGGATGATGAAACAGACAGAGAATATGATGAAGCAGAAAAAGAGTGCATATGATAGATGTCAGATCGAGAATACATCTAAGAATCAGGCTAAATATAGAAAGTTCAGAGGAGAAGTGAAAAAGAAAATAAGAGGGGCAAAGAGAGGGTATGAGAATAGAATGGCAGCCAACATAAAAGGTAATCCAAAAATCTTCTATAGTAAGAGGAGGGGTGGGGCCGATTGGGGACCAAAAAGGAGACCTATGCATGGGGGCAGAGGGTATAGCTGAGGTACTAAATGAGTACTTTACATCTGTCTTCACCAAGGAAGAAGATGTTGCCATAGACATATGGTAGTGGAGACACTTGATAGGATAAAAATTGATAAAGAAGAGATATTAGAAAGGCTGGCTGTACTTAAAGTAGATAAATCACCAGGAGCGGATGGGATGCATCCTAGGATGCTGAGGAAATTGAGGGCGGAAATCGCGGAGGTACTGGCCATAATATTCCAATCCTCCATAGATACGGGGGTGGTGCCAGAGGACTGGAGAATTGCAAATGTTACGCCATTGTTCAAAAAAGGGTGTAAAGTTAAACCCAGCAACTACAGGCCAGTCAGTTTAACCTCGGTAGTGGGGAAGCTTTTAGAAACAGTAATCAGGGACAAAATTAAGTCACTTGGATAGGTGTGGATTAATTAAGGAAAGCCAGCATAGATTTGTTGAAGACAAATCGTGTTTAACCAACTTGATCCAGTCTTTTGATGAGGTAACAGAGAGGGTTGATGAGGGCAATGCAGTTGACGTAGTGTACATGGATTTCCAAAAGGCGTTCGACAAAGTGCCACATTATAGACTTGCCAGCAAAGTTGAAGCCCATGGAGTAAAAGGGACAGTGGCAGCATGGATACAAAATTGGCTAAGTGACAGGAAACAGAGTAGTGGTGAATGGTTGTTTTTCAGACTGGAGGAAGGTACACAGTGGTGTTCCCCAGGGGTCGGTTCTAGGACCACTGCTTTTCTTGATATATATTAATGACTTGGATGTGGGTGCACAGGGCACAGTTTCAAAATTTGCAGATGACACAAAATTTGGAAGTATAGTGAACAGTGAGGAGGAGAGTGATGGACTTCAGGAAGACATAGACAGGTTGGTGAAATGGGTGGACACGTGGCAGATTAAATTTAACGCAGAAAAGTGTGAAGTGATACATTTTGGTAGAAAGAATGGGGAGAGGGCATATAAACTAAATGGTACAATCCTAAAGGGGGTGCACGAACAGAGAAACCTGGGGGTATGTGTACAAATTGTTGAAGGTGGCAGGGCAGGTTGAGAAAGATGTTAAAAAGCCTTACGGGATCCTGGGCTTCATAAATAGGGGTATAGAGTACAAAAGCAAGGAAGTTATGATGAACCTGTATAGACTTCAGGAAGACATAGACAGGCTGGTGAAATGGGTGGAGTAGTGTGTCCAATTCTGGGCACCACACTTTAGGAAGGATGTGAAGGCCTTAGAGAGGGTGCAGAAAAGATTTACAAGAATGGTTCCAGGGATGATGGACTTCAGTTATGTGGATAGACTGGAGAAGCGGGGGTTGTTCTCCTTAGAGCAGAGAAGATTGAGAGGAGATTTGATAGAGGTGTTCAAAATCATGAGGGGTCTAGACAGAGTAGATAGAGAGAAACTGTTCCCATTGGCGGAAGGGTCGAGAACCAAAGGACACAGATTTAAGGTGATTGGCAAAAGGACCAAATGCGACGTAAGAAAAAACATTTTTATGCAGCGAGTGGTTAAGATCTGGAATGCACTGCCTGAAAGGCTGGTGGTGGCAGATTCAATCTTATCTTTCAAAAGGGAGTTGGATAAGTATCTGAAGGAAAAAAAATTGCAGGGCCACAGGGAATGGGCGGTGGAGTGGGACAAGCTGAGAGTCGGCACGGGCTCGACGGGCCAAATGGCCGCCTTCTGTGCTGTAACCATTCTATGATTTTATTCTATGATTCAATGGCACCTAAGCTGCACATTGAGCCTTGCTTCTTACCAACCCGTGTCTACATTTTCTGGAAAGGTAAGTGGGATGTGTTCCTGCCCTGGTGGTGGGAGTGGGGTGTGCGCTCCTTTCAGGCAAAGAGACTTTACTTAATCTGGATTTCTAGGTACATTTGCTTGTCACACACCGGCTAAAAAAAGCAGACACCATCTGAAATTTCATCTCCACACCTTCACACCGTCATAACAAGCTAACAGCATAGGCATTGCCCACATGGCGCCCAGGGATCAGTAATAATTCAGGCATTTATTGACCTCTGGAGGGGTTTGTGGTGTGAGGGGGTTAAAGGCGCTCTGACGACAGGGCATCTAGAACCAGCTCCGAACTACTCATCTTGTCCCCCACCTTGTCTCCAATAAACGTTGGACTCCAAGTGCTGGGCTGGTTGTGATGCACGAGGAATCCCGTTTTCCCAAACAAGCCCTGTAAACAGCCCGTCCCCGTTACATGTGCGTATAAACGAGGGTCGCAATGGTAATGTGGCAGGCTGGGGGATGAGGCGAGTTATTGCAGAGTATCGCGAATAGAAAAAGCGGATAAAGTCTGCAGTCCCGGCTCACGGTGCTCCATATAAAGCGGCTCTCAGGCACAGCGCGCCTCCTGTCCCGCCACATACCTTTGCTCCGATGCTGACTGACTTTAAAGAATCATAAAACAAATGCATGTTATTGGACAGGGCGGAAAGTTTAGGAGACGAGTCCTATAAATTACAAATGGAGATGTGAGTTGTCACTTTGATGTGATCCTAAATCTAATATTGTAACCCCCTTGTGTGTGCAAGCAAGGATCATTTAAAAATAAAAAACAGAAAATGCTGGAAACAGAGTTAACGGTTCAGGTCTGTGACCCTTCATCAGAACTCCTTCATCATTTCTTGGGTTTAAAAGGCGATCTGGTTGTTCTACAGCGAGTTGTCTACCTTCCAAACTTGCAGTGGAAGTATCGCTCACTCACTCAACACACAGTCTACCATTAGATTGTGGATACAGCACAGGAGGAGGCCATTCAGCCCATCGTGCTGGTGCCAGCCCTTTGAAAGTGCTGTCCAATCAGTCCCGCTGCCCTGCTCGTTCCCCGCAGCCCTGCCAATCGGAGCCCCTTTGTTCCCGAGGTGGTGAATCAAGCTGCAGATGATGAGGGGTCTGGAGAGCTGGGCTGTTGAGTTGGATGCGGTGGATCCCGCCCCCCTGGAAAGCGCATTATAAATACCCTGGCACCGGCCCGGCCCGCCCCAGACACACAGCGCCGAGCCCCAGCCGCCGACTCGCTGCCTGGGAAGCAGTCGGGATGATCGCCGCCTCTGTGCTGACTCTCGCCTCCTTCTTCCTGAGAGCCTCTGCCCAGCTGTCGCCCTCCTTCTCCCGCAGCTTGAACCGGGATGGGCGATGCATTTACTCCTTCACCGTGCCCAGTCCCGCCGACACCAGCTGCTCCGAGCCGGGCGAGGCTCTGAGCGCCGTCCGGGAGCTGCAGGGGGAGAAGGCAGCCCGGCAGAGCGAGCTGGAGTCCCTGGGCGACCGGCTGCGGCTCCTGGAGGGCTGGGTGGCCAGAGCCCAGGGGGAGGCAAGCGGCCAAGGCTCGCTGGCACCTTCCCCCCGGCAGCAGGGGGATGTCCGCAGGCTGGAGGTGGAGAAGCTGGATCTACTGAGGCGGCTGGAGAGCATGAAGCAGGAGAACACTCGACTCCGAGCCAACCAGTGTCCAGGCATCCGAGAAACTCCCCAGGACTCCCAGCAAACCGCCCGAGGTGGTAGGACAACCCGAACCCCCCGCTGTAAAATGCTCGAGCGGGGATGTAATGTAGCGAGTGCTTGTCCAGGGCCGGTCAGAGGGACTTTCTGTGCATTGCTCCCGCAGACAGGGTTAGGGACTCTGTGGATCCAGGGTTAGGGAGAGCTCCCCTCCGGGACACCGCGCTTTAAACCCCCGGAGCATCATCACTGGGAGTGTTTAAACTGTACTCGGGAGCTCCGGGATCACACCGGGACCGGGCTCCAGGAGTGCTCACACTTTCTGCTCCGGGATCACACCGGGACCGGGCTCCAGGAATGCTCGCACCCTCTCTGCTCCGGGATCACACCGGGACCGGGCTCCAGGAGTGCTCGCACTCTCTACTCTGGGATCACACCGGGACCAGGCTCCAAGAGTGCTCACACTCTCTCTGCTCCGGGATCACACCGGGACCGGGCTCCAGGAATGCTCGCACCCTCTCTGCTCCGGGATCACACCGGGACCGGGCTCTAGGAGTGCTCGCACTCTCTACTCTGGGATCACACCGGGACCAGGAGTGCTCACACTCCCTCTGCTCTGGGATCACACCGGGACCGGGCTCCAGGAGTGCTCGCACTCTCTGCTCCGGGATCACACCGGGACCGGGCTCCAGGAGTGCTCGCACTCTCTCTGCTCCGGGATCACATTGGGACCGGGCCCCAGGAGTGCTCGCACTCTCTCTGCTCCGCGATCACATTGGGACCGGGCTCCAGGAGTGCTCGCACCCTCTCTGCTCCGGGACCGGGCTCCAGGAGTGCTCGCACCCTCTCTGCGGGCTCCAGGAGTGCTCGCACTCTCTCTGCTCCGGGATCACACCGGGACCGGGCTCCAGGAATGCTCGCACTCTCTGCTCCGGGATCTGAATCGTTTTATGCTGGAGCAGTGAGCCGAAAGTTGGAGTATGAACGCACTCCGCGGACCTTCCTCCAAGAGCAGAGGTTGATCACACCAATAATTCAACTGAGACCACGCACACCCGCTTATTTATATTCATCAACTCCAAGCGAATGATGAATAAATACGAACTACCGGCTGTAAATTTGGTTAAAACCTTACTGCAAAGGATAGGAGAGATCACAAGACTCGGATGGAAGGTCACATCGAAAAAAAAATCTATTTTCTCTCAGGCTGATTGTTGTGCATTCCAGCACTTTAAATATTATGCATAAATGTTAATTATAAAGCTAGTATTTTTTTAAAGCCGTGTGCGGACGTTTTCCTCTCCATTTGATTTGTGCAATTTTGATTTCAATTTTTAAAAATGACAGAAACCAATCGGGTTTGTGAGTGGGAGGGAGAGGGGTAGTTATACTTGGGAAAGTGCCGGATTCTGAAACTTCTTGTTGATATTTTGCCTTGTTTTAGGAAGACAGGGTTTCTCCAGTTTATCTTCTCGACAGAGAACACAGCCAGACCGAGGAGGTAAGAGACCAATGCAAAGTTTAAAAAAAAAGTTTCACAATTATTCCTTTGGAATGTTGAACGTTTTAGGGACGAGTAACCTTTTTGGAAAAATATTTCTAAAGCTTGCGGGTGATATTAAATTGCGGCAACTTTTCGTCGTCGATTTTCCATTTACAACGTTTACAATAATATTTCCCCTCTCCCTGCAGCGTCTAATTGGAGCTTCGAAAACCCTGGCTATCAAGAGCTGAAATCTGAGATCACCGCGATCCCAGCTTCCAAATTGATACAGCGGAGCGATTCCGGCAGCTCGACCACGGCACAGCTAAGCTCAGGTATCTGCACATTAAATGTAAAACTCTCCTGCTCGACCGTTTGCAGCAGAAAGGCCTGCATGCGGGCAGGTGACATCGCTGTGAGGAAGAGAGATATTTTGTTCGTTGATTTATTTTGAATGTTTTTAGAAAAAATAGAATTGCAATCAATCTGCTGATAATGTGCAATTTATTCAAGCGACCAGCAGATGGCGACTTCCAGCCTCTAACAACTTGCATTTATATAGCACCCCAAAGTGCTTCACAGGAGTATTATCAAACAAAATTTGACACAGAGCCAGAGAGATATTAGGGCAGGTGACCAAAAGCTTGATCAAAGAGGTAGGTTTTAAGGAGCATCTTAAAAGACCCTTGTTCTGGATTCCCCCAAGGGAAATAGCTTCTCCATATCTAAGCAATCTTAGTTATATGGAGTGCACCTTTTCATTCTGGAGGACAATAAAGTAAGTAAGTCCCTACTTGTGTGGTATAAGTAACAAAGTTAAATGCAGTACCTGAATGGATTTGTTTCTTAATCTTGTCCTGGCAGGTTGTGGAATGCTAGAATGGATAGGAGAACCAATTACATTCCAAAAAGCAGACACCATTGCTGGCAGGTATGGAGTTTGGATGAAAGATCCCGAGCCTGTGCCACCTCACACCCGGGAGTCTATCTGGAGAATCAATACGATTGGCACGGACGTTCGGCAGCTGTACGAGTACCGTGACCTAGATCAGTTCATGAAGGGCTACCCCAGCAAAGTTTATATGTTACCAGAACCGGTAGAAAGCACAGGGAGTGTCATTTACAGAGGATCCTTATACTACCAGAGACGCAGGTCAAGAAATTTACTGAGATATGAAATGAAAACGGAGACCATTTTAGTTCAAAAGGAGTTGTCCAACGCAGGCTACCAAGGAGTCTACCCATACTCCTGGGGTGGCTATACAGACATTGACTTTGCAGCAGATGAACTGGGGCTTTGGGTAACCTACAGCACCAATCAGGCTCAAGGAGCCATTGTGATCGCCAAACTGGATCCCAACACCCTGGACATAAAACAAACCTGGACAACGGCAATACGCAGAAAATCGGTTGCTAATTCTTTCATGATCTGCGGAACTCTCTACACAGTGAGCAGTTATTCCATTCACAATGCCATCATCAATTTTGCCTACAACACCAACACAAACAGCAGCAAGGCATTGAGCATCCCATTTGAGAACCGCTACCGATACAACAGCATGATTGATTATAATCCAGCAGAAAAGAAGATCCTGGCTTGGGACAATTTCAACATGGTCATGTATGACATTAGGCTTTCCAAAATATGATGGCCCGTGTTATCTTTCATGGACAAGAAACAATGCATTATTTTCTTTTAAAAAAAAAAATGTATATAGATTATGGTTAGTTATAGCACAGCAGTAATTTGTGCACTAATTTCAGAACAATCGGAGACCAGCTTTAACCATTTATCAGTGAAGCAAATGTTAAAACAGCAATAATTAAACATTAAAGGTTTGAACAGTCATGATGCAGATGATGCTTTGATTAAAAAATATTTCATGAAAATCTATAACTTGATTGTCAGATTATGCATGCAAAAATATTCCCCACTCTTGACTGCAGTCTCGCTATAAACCAATTGGACGGCATTTAGTCAAAGCTGAGAATAGAATCTTATTTTGTTTAAAGATGTAATTCAATCCCATCCAGGTATTTTCTTTGCAAAAATTAAAAATGAGTAGGGGGGAAAAAAAATATTTTGGAAGGAATCTCAAATTAGCTCAACCAATAGGAAATCAATACTTTCTTAAAAAACTTGGTCTGACTCAACATTTTCATGTAGATGAGCATGTACAAGGAAGCCCTGATCTCCAAAAATCAGACTACACCTTTGAAGTGAACATCTTTAATACTCCCCAGGGCTTCAGCCATCTCTGGAGAGAATAGCAGACATGCAAATATACATTACTAAAAAAATGTGTGGCATCCTGCTGGTAAATGTAAAAAAAAAAACCTATAATGCGAAGAGAATCATCATTTAATAAAGAAACCGTATTATTTTGATCAGACACGAGGAAATGCAAGGTCCTTGTATGTGCGTTGAGAGAGACAAAAAGAATGTCAGGTACATGCATTTTCATCACCATCAGTGTTTCAAGCTGGGCTGGGCACATTTGGAGGAGTTAAGTAGAATTGAAATGAATTTATTTACCAAAAGGAAGATGTGCATCCACATAATTTAACAGGACTGGATCTCTGCACCCCTGTACCCAATGCATTCTCAGCTTTCAAAGTACCAGCACTGGATTTTCTATTTACCTTTGAAAAATAAGAGTTGTTGGAAGTTGGTATGGATGTTTATGCATGTTCCTTTCCTATACAAATGTAACTAATATCAATCAGCATTATTTCCAAATGTCATTCCCCATCCCCAGTGAGTGCTCAATCTCAGGCAGGTTACTGTAGGGAAACGATCAAATGGGGAGGGGTGGGGGAGGAAAGAATGGGGCAGGCGATCAGCTACAGGATAGATGTACATCTATGTACAAGAATGCAGTGAGTATTCTATACAATCATAAAAAGGTAACTGCTAATCTATATGCCCGGTATAAGTTTTGGTTCATAAGAGACTAGATCTGCTTATGGAAACCACTTTTAAGTTGAGAACATAAGACAAGTGTTGAAAAAGGTCACGCAATAACGGAATCTTCAAATAGAAATTAGCATCTCAATACACAAACACCTGTCACTTTGGCCCTTTAGTTTCACATTATATTGCAAACTATTAACATTGTTCATTTGCTTCTAGAAAAAAAAGTAACATGGCGGGGGTGGAGAGCAAAGGAGAGTAATCCAGATCCATAGTTCAAATCCAAGTCAGTGCTTCTCCATCCAATATGAAGGTTTTGATAATGCAAAATACTATTACCCTGTGTGTGGTGTATGAAAATTGCACTATAATTCAATGCGGAGAAAGTTAACTATAAATTGTTACTATTGAAACAAGGTACAAGAATCTGAAAAAATTTCAGAGCATATTTTTATTAGTTATGTAACCAAACCAAATTAATTGGAAATAAGATCGTACATATTTAATACAGTGCGTTAACCCTGTACAAATGAAAAAATTAAAGTATAATATTTCTATACCAATATGGCTGTTAACTTCTGTACAATGCCAAACGAATACACAGTACAGGTGGAATACAAATCTCAAAATCAGACATCAACGCTGAGTTTTCAAAGTAACCAAATAAAACTGACCGTCCAAACACATGACTGATGGTAAGCAGTCTTCTCCGCAGTGTAGCTTTCCCAGCGCCACCACAGCCATGTGACAAAAATATACACATCAATAAATCAATCTTATAGCTCACGCTTTGTGCCAAGGTTTCTGAATACCAATAACAGCAATCCTCTATTTTGTACCTTCGTCAGAATTTTTTTTAAATTTTTTTTTTTAAATCAAGCCTGGGTAAGATTTCTGTAATAAAAACAGCTGTGTTGCTAGCACAGTCACTAATTAATGATTGATCATAAGCAGATAGACAAGATATCTTACATTCACGTAGTATAATACAGTACATCCTACAACTATAATACTAGCATATAATCAAAAAAGGCAATATTAGACTTGTGATTAAAATGGTGTTTGCATAAACACAATTGGAAATTAATATGCTCAAAAAGGGAGCTTAACTCTGTTATTCATAGAAGGTAAATCACTTTGTAGTCTTTACTGTAATTAAGCTTATGAAAAATTTTAAATGATACTTTTTAACAAGAGGATTATTAACTCGTTGCCTTAAAAAGTGTAAAACTGGTCAGACGCCATTCATTGGCCTGGCCATTTTTACATAATTTCAGTGATTATCTCAAAGAAAAGAAATGCCACACAAGTCAGACATTGCCTTTTCAAATCTTCAAGATTCAAAAGTCAACACTAAATGTTCATCATAGGATTAGTTTACACATCTGGGCTTTACTGTTGCTCAAAATAATGATCCATCTGATTCTGCAGATCTCAAGACAGTTCAGCTTTCACTTAACTACTTCACATCTCACTTCTTTGTTATAAAAGAAGTTTCACGTTTTGAGCTCTATTTTTTCTGCTCTCATCTCACAGAGAAGAGCCCCCATTACACCCCAAGGATGGTTACGACACCTACTCTGTTCTATCAGCAATTTAGGATTTTGTTTCTTCCGTTTTAACTGCCTGAGGTTTGATTGGTCCAGTTCGAACAGGTTTTGACACGGCAGCCTGATTGGAGTTGGGTTTTTCTTCCACCTTCTCATCTCTCGTGCTCGAAATGCCTGCTCCACTCTCAGTAGGTTTACTCCCATTGCCGTCATTTTTGTGAGCTTTGCTCACTGGCGATTTGATTTGCTGCTGCTGCTGCTGGTCGGAGAAGAACTTGTGTGTGGACTGAAGTACCTCAGCACGCTGCTTAGCCTGAAACAAAAAGGGGCAACAAATGGGAGCTTTGGTGCTTCTTTTGGACAAGAACTGGAGGCACAAGCTGAAAACAAATCCAGTAATGTGGAAGAGCCGGGAAACGTTCACAAAAATTGCGTATCCTTCTCAAGGTGCGTTGGAAACTAATCAAAAGGTAGCAGCTGGGTGATAACTGGCCAGAGAGATATAAAAACCTCTCCTTTGGAGCAGGGTTTTTCGATACTACCCTCTGTGGCATACTAAAACAAACATGTAAACTTCAGAATGATTAAACCTACGCACTTACAGATGCAGGAATACAAATTCACAAGAAACCGACATTGCTGTGATAATTCAAATACTTGAGAAATTCTCAGTGGATTTTTCAACATGTTTATTCTTTAAAGCTGCTACAGATTTGAGATATATGCTTACAAGTTTTCAAGTTTTAATAACTGGCGGATTGATGGGTGCAGATCTATTCAGGCCTCTACTTTCAAGGGAACTAAAGGGCAGGCTAATTTGCTAATGAATTTATATCGCATCCTATTTTTATTTTGCAGGTTTCAACACAACTATTATTTTTGTATTGGGAAATTAACATATGGACACCATAATGAAGTATTATTGGCACAAAAAATAACTATCTTGCAATATCCCCAGTGTCAATGATAATTCACACTCCCAGTACAAGTGAAAAGCCAGGTCTTTAGGGATTGCTGCAGAGGTCCATTACAATACAACTGTTAGTGATGATGGTTAATTATATTTTTGTAACTTTATAAAAGTAGCGGCATTATTTAATATGTTATAGTTCAATTAATAAATTCAAAAAATAAGCCACGATAAAAACAATGTATACATATTTTTATGCAGAATCTCAACTTTCCACATTTTATGTCCTGGTTAAGACCATAGTTTCATTTGGTGTCAAGGTTTCTAATGAATAGGTATCATTTTTTACACAACTGCCAGCAATGCTAACCTTCAAATCCTGCTCAGCCATCATTGCAGCTTGGGCCTGGTTTCCACGGATGCCCTGTGTAGGCCCTGAAGGAACCCTTGGTGTATGCTGAGGACGAGTATGGCAGATGATACCTGTGGTCATTTGAGGTTGCATCTGATTTGCCAGGGGCATTGGAGGCCTCTGAACAGGAGCTGAAAAAGTATTTCCATGAGGTCTTACCAATGGAGGGACCAGGTTAGGTTGGGAAAGCATCTGGTGAAAACAATTAGAATGGAATGTAATTCTCGTTACATTTGCACTGTGCAGAGCCTGCATTATACTCCGCAGTACCATTTTAACACAAGTGGAAAGCTACATAAAATACTAAAGTTGAAGGTAAAACAGAATTCTGATATCAGATGCCTTTTATTTAGGATCGAGAGAATGAGTATGGTAGCACTGGGAATGCTGCAAGTGTCAACGTTCCCCAACTGGGAAAAGGCAGGAGCAGAGGCGGCAAATCAGCGAGCATCGCCCTGTGACTCTTACTGTAAAGTCTCTGTTAAATGAACATACAACTGGGTTCAGAATTGGGATGCTCCCTCAGTCAAATAGCCTGCCAACGTTTACAGTTCATGCACATACATGAAGAATGGCCACATAGGCAAGATGCTAAACAGCTGTAGATGCCCATATTTCAGCTTGAGTCACCATATTCAAGAAAGGAGACACAAAAGTAGACTTCTAATTGGTTAACCTAGTAGCTAATCCGTGACATGAGTTTGAATATAAATATATTAGCAATCCAATCTCAGTAGGTAGAAGAACCTTCAATGGAAAAGTTTTACGTAAATTAAGCATAAAACCTTGCGTTAAGGCAAGCGAGCAGATAGGTATTGAATACGCATTCCTGTTAACACCGAAGACTCTCTAGAATTTAAACGTACAACACATTTTTCAAGTTGTGGCTGGTATCAACCAATCACAGCTGTTTGATTACAGTGCTGTCACTTTGCTCCTGAAGCTAATCAGCACAAACATTAAATGTAATTTATAAACACGAGAAACTTAAAGGTCAAATTTTATTGGGGTGGTTTTAATGTTTCAGGAGACAGCTCAAAAAGCAGAAATGGAAGCTACAGCATTAACTCTTAGCATGCTGCAAACAAGTTTATTCATCTGGGTATGCTATTCTTTTAAGGACTGCCTACTCATACACTTGCCCTTCTTGTTTGATGTATATTAATATACCAGACATTATCGGGTGTGTTACAATACTACAATGACAATCTGCAGTGTTGACTTGAAGCCAGTTTTCAGTCAACAAAAGCACAATTTGCTCCCAGAAGAAAGAAACAAGGTTAAGAGTTTTAGCTTTTATGGGAAAAAGCAATACAAAACATTAGGTAGAATTTTTTTTTTTTTTTTTTTTTAAATGTAAAATTAAAAATAATAGGTCATAGAAAGAGGGAAATAAGGAGACTAAGCAAGCAGAGTCATGTTTTAGCAGCATAGGGTGCAAGCTGAAACTGTTAAAACTCTATCCCAGGTAGGCAGGCATTTTGTGGACCCGCTGGCAGTTTTTAAGCTTGATTGTTAAGGTTAAATTTCTAATTACTGTAAGTAACAATCGGTTTCATTCTAGTGGTGGAGGGGGAAAGGGAAAAGGATAAAATGACACATTCTTACTGAAACATTTTATGAATCAATGGTCATGATGATGTAAAAGTTTTTAACCTTCATGCATGTACTTCAAAAATGCTGAGGCTTTGCCGTTACCTGAAAACATGTAAACCAACTGGAAAATGCTACAAAGGTATTAGCCAAAGGATCTTTGCTGTAAATACATACCTGTGGTGGGAATTGTGCTGGGAATGGCTGTGCAATCCGAACCCCTGCTGCAGAGGAAAACTGTTTCTGATAGACCATATTGTTTATCTTGCTAGATTGGCTGTTTGGACTTGTAGAGCTAGCTCTAAAATGAAAATCAAATCACAAAATGCATTTCAAATGAACAAAAACACATCTGTATTTGTCTGCAGCTATATGATGAAATAAGACACCACATAGTCATATACTTTAATAGATGATTAAGGACATTTGCCTTTTTGAAAATCAAATTAAATTACAATGCAAATTAATGCCCACTTGTCGACCAGATTTCAGACATTTACAATGTACCATGTATCCAATAAATCAGAACGAATTTTTGTGCAGTAAAGTTGCATAGATGAGTGACTCCCTGGTATGTTAAGCAACTGATCACAACAAGTAAACAGATCAGGGGTACCACATCCAGGCCGATCACTCATCAAGTGCCAGCAACACAACAACTTGCATTTCTATAGCGCCTTTAACGTAGGAAAACATCCCAAAGCACTTCACAGGAACCCAAGATGAGAAAAACTGACACCAAGCCAAGGAAGAGATAGGTCGGGTGACTAAAAGCTTGGTTAAAGATGAAAGGAGAGGTGGAGAGGCTTAGGAAGGGAATTCCAGAACTTAGGTCCTAGGTGGTTGAAGGAGCGGCTGCAAATAGTGGGACGAAGGAAATGTGGGATGTGCAAGAGCTCGGAGTTGGAGGGGCGAAGTTAGAGATTTGAACACAAGGCTGAGAATTTTAAAATTGAGGTGTTCGTAACCAGAAGCCAATTTAGATCGGACATGGTGTGGGCTAGAATTCGGGCCAGAGTTTTGGATGAGCTCACGTTTATAGAGGGTGGAAGATGTGAGGCTAGCCAGGAGAGCATTGGAATAGTTGAGTCTGGAGGAAACAAAGGCATGGATGAGGGTTTCAGCAGCAGTTAGGCTGAGGCGGGGCAGTGACGGGCAATGTTATGGAGGTGGAAATAGGCAGTATTTGTGATGGAGTGTATATGCAGTCGCAAGGTCAGCTCAGGATCAAATAGGATGGCAAGGATACGAGCAGTCTGGTTCAGCCCGAGACAGTGGTTAAGGAGGGGGGGTGGAATCAGTAGCAAAGGAAGAGAGTTTGTGGTATGGACCGAGGAGTATGGCTTTGGTCTTCCCAATGTTTAATTGGAGGAAATTGCAGCTCATTCAGGATTGAATGTGGGAAAAGCAGTCCAACAAGAAGCAGTGGAGGGGTCAAGAGGTGATGGTGAGGTAGAGCTGGGTGTCGTCAGTGTACATGTGGAGCCTAATGTCACATCATTCTCTCTCAATTGTCTAGAATTTACCTGAACGGACTGGAGGTTGGTGTAATACTTCGTACGCTGATTGGTGGTGTACCTGGTTTTACATCTACACTACATCCATAAGGCTTTAGATCCATCTCAGCCATCTGAAATAAGCAAATATTCACTTTTACCCACACATCCTAACCACAACTATTGCAAGCCTAATATTCTTTACAAACATGCTTTCTAAAATTACTGTTAACAAAATTCTTAGACATTACAAATTAAGCTAATTTTACTAGATCAAATTTGACAATAAATTAAAAAAAATACAATTTAAATTAAATTGACCAACTCCTTTCATCTCTCTACCTTGCCTGCTGCAGAAATCATGCCAGCCTGTGCTCCTGTTGCAATTAGGCCCCTAAAGGGCTGGTTGATCTGGGTTTGCCTACTCAGGTTGTGAGGCTGGGCCTGTGCTGGAGTGTGCTGTAGAGGTTGCAGGGATTGGGGTAAAGCAATCAAGGGTTGTCCTGCAGATCCAAAGTTGGGTAAGGAAAGCTGTGAACCTGGAAGAGGTAAAGTCACCTGGGGAAAAAATGAAAATGGTTAACACTGGAACTAACAGGCTCTTGAATTTCTTTGACGGTCCCAAAGATCATTACATCTATATACTGCTTCACTTGAATGGTGACGATAGCAAAGCTAGCAACATTCCTTTAGCTCAGGCACTTCCCCACAGGAAGGATGGGAATTCAGTGGATCAATTCTGTGGCTCCACTAGTGCATCTCAGTCAATTATAGACCATGACTGACAGACCTGGGAGCTGGCCTCCAACCAGTCCTCTCAGCTGAGGGAGGTGCACAGGGCCCGGAGAGGAGAAGCAAATAAATTACTAGGAAAATGAAGAATTAGTCAACAGTTGATCATCAGAATATATAGCAAGTGCGTAAGATATTAAAGAGGCTGCACTCAATTAATTTGAAACATAGCCTCCCTTTAAAATATTTTGATACTTCAGACACAAATAAAGACACCTGAAGCTTTTTACCTGTTGAAGAGCAGAATTAGGTGACTGAGCTGTGCTGTAGTAGTTACTTTGGCCAGGCTGTTGAACCTGTCCTGCGTAGAGGTTGGATGGCTGAGTAAGACCCGGCCTTGCCTACACAGAAACATGTAGTTCATGTTGATGTTAAGTACATTGGAATAGCGACTTTAAATGGTACATATTTTAAGATTAAGTAGTTAAAAGGGAACTCTACTCTATTTAAAAACTGGGAAGCTTCTGATAGGCTACTCACCACCACAATCCTGTGTCCTGGAGAAATTCAGCTTGTATTACTGTGCAAATTAAGCAACATTTTTGTGACTCAACAGTAGCCAGGTTTCCCAGTAAATGGAGGCGAAAAAAAGTATAGCAAAAAAACCTATTCAAAATGGTTTCCGCAAATCATAGGATAGTACTTTGCCAATGCGCAAAAGTGCATTCTTTCTGGGAAAGCTGGTCATGTCGAGCTACAAGAACCAAAGAAATAGAACTCTCCTTGCAGTAAAAAGCAGCATTGTTACAAGCTGAATAACTCAAAAATAAAGAAGCATGTACTAGGAGAAGCAGGATAAGTGCCTGTATTGGTGAATAACGTATTGGAATGTATAATTTTTGAGTAGAGTAGAGTCATAAGCGTGCAAAAAGGGTGGCAGTCCTGCCCCCGGAGGTATATTCAGCCTAATTTACTGGATTATCCTCGGTTTTCATACAGGGTTAAAACA
Organism: Somniosus microcephalus; assembly: GCF_052327205.1. NCBI lineage: Eukaryota > Metazoa > Chordata > Chondrichthyes > Squaliformes > Somniosidae > Somniosus > Somniosus microcephalus. Next base: position 245,716,063 of record NC_140989.1, on the reverse strand, counting down.
AGACATGAAAATCAAATTACAATTTCAAAAAGTTTTTTGATTAAACTAATTAGCAGCAATGCAGAAAATGTACACGTCGTTTACTTTTAAAAATATTTCTTTAGAGGGGGTACTTACTTTCCTATGAAAATGTTGAAAGGTATGGTAGCATATATTGTAGTTGCCTGCCTCGGCTTCTCCTGTTCTCAGACCCTGCACATGCCACTGATTAGAGTTCCCCTTTAAAAGCAGACCCATGCAACACTTTTGATCATAAATGCAGACGGAAAATGTTTCAATGCAAACAATATTGCCCTTAGCCCTTAACTAACGTGGAAATTATTTGTACATACCTGTATCAGATGGGTATCAATAAGTGGAGAACCACTAAGGCCTGAAGCCTGACTTAATGAATGCTCATAAAGGATAGGAATGGGTTGGGTGTTGGAAGTCTGTTGAAATGCTAGACCAGATTGGGCCTTCGCTAGATCTTGGGCTTGAACAGCTGAAAAGTTGTGTAAAGCTGTACCCGAGAGAACGACAGGGGATGGCTGAGACAGGCTGTTTTGCATGAAAGCCTGTTGGGTCCTGTAGGATGAAGCAATGCAGGAGAAAGTCAACAATTCTGCTAGAGAAATGCAAGAGGATATCTTTAATGACATTTTCAAGTTATTTCCCAAATAATCTTCACAGATTCAATTTACTAAAAACATTAGATATTTTTGGGAAGGGATCCAAGATCTGCAAAACAGGAAATTAAATCACAATAATTGTTTTGATGATTTATAAAGTAAACCTTTTTGGGAAATTAATATTTAAACGCAGAGACTATCAGATATTAAAATATCCAGAGCAGAAAGCTTCAACAGAAAGAGTAACCAGTTATTAAGCAAGTTTACATCACAGCACTGACACTTCAAATCAACAAAAAGGCTGATTCAAGTGTTAGAATCCGAATTGTCAGTTGACCAAAAAATATAACTTTTCTTGTAGTAAAAAGCCGCGTTGTTACAAGCTGAATAACTCAAAGAAACATGTACTAGAAGCTAGGAGATCTTATGATCAGTGGGAGCCATTAATGCTCTGAATATTGACAGACATGTAGCTGGAATGCACTGGGTCTCTGTTGGGAACTGTACTGCTCTTAATAACAGAAACAAATGCTTGAACATGTGACTACCATGATACAATAACGGACAAAAAAGATAGGCAGCAGATTTACCTAAAAGGTTGCAAGGACGTGTTGAACATTTCCTGGGCTTGTGAGACAGAAGGGCCCCCTCCTAAGCTCAGCTGGGCCTGGGGTTGACCTGGAATCGGTGCATATATAGGTATCGAGATCTGTTGAACTGCAGTTGGCTAGAACAAAAAATGTAGGAAAAGAGCAAGTTCAAGAAACATCACAGCCTCTCAACAAAATTTTCTGCAAGAAAATAGAGATTACCCAAGGAGTAAACTTCAGCACAATTGCAATAAATAAATCCACAGTTCGTGTTGCCCATACTCAACACTCTCTTCCTTTCCCCCCCCCCCCCCCCAAAAAACTACAGTAGTGTTTGTTCTCAATAGTGACTATCCTTTTGGAAGAGGGGAGCGGTAAGCAGGGTTCCTGATTCCAACATGATATACCTAGTGACAGAAGATTAAAAGAGAGTCGATCTTGTGAAAAACTTGGCAATCTGATATTTGAGCCAGGTAGATCTCCAGTACTCCAGGTGCGGTTGATAATTGACCCAGCAACCTGCCTCAATGATGGGACCTGCAGGTGGGAGGCTGAGCAATCGGTGCGGAGCTTCATCATACATGCCAGTGCCTCAGCAGATGGGGTGGCTCCTGCTGCAATGGAAAGCTCATCAGTGTTCTATACTGGTAAGCTGTACAGTGTTAGCTGGTTAAATTCCACCAGTACCCCTGTACACACTCAGATCTTCCTAAGCCCCAATTCTTGCCAACCTACATCCAAGTTCTCTGGGCTTGGGTAAGCTCTTGTACATGATGGGTTTCTACAAGTGTCAGAACTCACCTGATCAGAAAAGTGTGGTGATGGCAGACATTAGATAAGTAATCAGATGCTAATGCTAGATGGAAGCTTTAATTTTAAAATGAGAATTAAATTGATGTGGACTGCAAAGCTGTTCTGATGACATCACTGAAACTCCTCCCCCAAGCCAAATTACAGTAATGCGTGCTCTCAATTATGAAACCAATGCCATGAAATGTGAAAAATATTGCAGAGATGCCATGGTGTGGTTACAAGTATATCAGCTTCATATTCAATGGATTTTTTGTATTCCACCATTTACTAAATTTGCTTCCTAGTTCTTTCAATAAATCCCAATTTAGTTATCTGAAGTCACTAAGATTTCACTTACAATTTTTTCCCTTTAACACTAGTCAAGACTCCAGTTTGTGTCATTCCTTTTAAATCGTCTCTTTAATCAATCAAAGTTGGCCTAAAAATGCAGCAGCTGTCACTCAAGACAGATCCCAAAGGTCGTGCGATTTTACTACACACTAGTTCATTTAAAAATGGTCCTGGGGGGAAAACTAAATTGCTCATGGAAAGAACAGCTCATCGTCACTTTCCGCTTGTCAAACCGAATTGACAACAGAAATGCACTAGAATATACGAGTCTGTAAGAACATGAATAATCCAATCGTCAGTAACGGAGATATATCAACATGACATTACTTTGTATACAATATGTTCACCCATGGACGTCGTTCCTGAACGTTCGTACCAGAGTGAGCCAATTACAAATTAACCAGAAGCAATCAAACAGTGCCCCAGTGATTGACCCAGCAAGGTGGCAGACCACTGGCAATTTGAGAATCATAAAGCAGCATAGTATCCCAGGCTGCTGTGAGGCAAAGGAGGAGATTGCAGGGGCTCGGACACAAATTTTCAGAACCTCTCTGGCCACAGGGGATGTGCCAAAGGACTGGAGAACAGCTAACGTAGTACCATTATTCAAGAAGGGCAGTAGGGAATTACAGGCCAGTGAGCCTAACATCAGTGGTAGGGAAATTATTGGAAAAAATTCTGAGGGACAGAATTAGTCTCCACTTGGAGAGGCAAGGATTAATTAGGGATAGCCAGCATGGCTTTGTCAAGGGAAGATCATGTCTGACCAATTTGATTGAATTTTTCGAGGGGGTGACTAGGTGTGTGGATGAGGGTAGTGCAGTGGATGTGGTTTACATGGATTTCAGTGAGGCTTTTGATAAAGTCCCGCATAGGAGACTGGTCAGGAAGGTAAGAGCCCATGGGATCCAGGGTGCCTTGGCACATTGGATCCAAAACTGGCTTAGTGGCAGAAGGCAGAGGGTGATGGTGGAAGGTTGTTTTTATGACTGGAAGCCTGTGTCCAGTGGGGTACCGCAGGGATCGGTGCTGGGTCCCTTGCTGTTTGTGGTCTACATTAATGATTTGGATGTGAATGTAAAAGGTATGATCAGTAAGTTCGCAGATGACACGAAAATTGGTGGGGTAGTAAATAGCGAGGAGGGAAGCCTCAGGCTACAGGACGATATAGATGGGTTGGTCAGATGGGCGGAACAGTGGCAAATGGAATTTAACCCTGAAAAGTGTGAGGTGATGCATTTTGGACAGACTAACAAGGCAAGGGAATGCACAATGAATGGTAAGACCCTCGGAAAGACAGAGGATCAGAGGGACCTTGGTGTGCATGTACATAGATCCCTGAAGGCAGCAGAACAGGTGGATAAGGTGGTTAAAAAGGCACATGGGATACTTGCCTTCATTAGCAGAGGCATAGAATATAAGAGTAGGGAGGTTATGATGGAGCTGTACAAAACGCTGGTAAGGCCACAGCTGGAGTACTGTGTGCAGTTCTGGTCGCCACACTATAGGAAGGATGTAATTGCTTTGGAGAGGGTGCAGAAGAGATTTACCAGGATGTTACCTGGGCTGGAGCACTTCAGCTATGAAGAAAGACTGGACAGGCTGGGGTTGTTTTCCTTGGAGCAGAGAAGGCTGAGGGGGGACCTGATTGAGGTATACAAAATTATCAGGGGCATAGACAGGAACTTTTCCCCTTAGTAGAGGGGTCAATAACAAGGGGGCAGAGTGTTGAGGGGATTTGAGGAAAAACGTTTTCACCCAGAGGGTGGTTGGAATCCGGAACTCACTGCCTGAAAGGGTGGTAGAGGCAGGAACCCTCGACAGTCAAGAAGCATTTGAATGAGCACTTGAAATGCCATAGCATACAAGGCTACGTACCAAATGCTGGAAAATGGGATTAGATTAGACAGGGCTTGATGGCCGGCGCGGACACGATGGGCCGAAGGGCCTCTTTCTGTGCTGTATAACTCTATGACTCCCAAACCTTGCCATCCATTCATTTTAAGACTAGGTAAAGACCCAAGTAAAATGGCCTCGAAGCACAAACCTTTCAATAGCATTGAAGGAAAAAAAAATTAATAAACTGGAAATTCCAGGTTAACAAAGTGTGCTCACGTAGTTTTCCTTTGGCAGAAAGGAAATTTAGTATCCCACCCAAATTTTACATCTCAAACAGTCATACAAACGCTCGGAGATTCTGAAAGGAAGAGGCATGTCCTACTTGCGAAGGTCCCGTCTGGAAGCCTTGCTGCTGTGCCAGAGTTGGGGGAGCCAAGCGGGGATGCTGTGCGCTGAACAAATGGCTGGTATCCATATAGAAGGTTGGGATCTGTCCCGCAGGCCCTATGAATCAAATTGAAAAGTTTTTACTCTTTACACCTACTATAATTAACCATAAAAAAAATGACTTCAATCACTGCCGTGCATTTTCAAAATAAGACTGAACTCGTCCTAAAGGGCAGGTAGAATCAAAACACAATGCCTGGAGTAGTCAAGACAACATACTAGACACAAAAGGCATCAAGGGGTATGGGGAGAGAGTGGGATTATGTAATATTGAGAGGATCAGCCATGATCATATTGAATGGCAGAGCAGGCTCGAAGGGCCGAATGGCCTACTCCTGTTACTATTTTTCTATGTTTCTAATGTTTAGTGAAAACAAGCATATTGCTCCAAGTAGTTACTTTGAAGATGACCTAAAAATGAACCTTTGCATGTTGGCTCAAGAAGTGGCCACTACATGGGTATAACCGAGCTGCAACTTTCCCAGGTAGCACCTTTCTTGTCAGACTAACATAATAAAAACCACATTATCCAATTTGTAGTTCAGTGATGTGTAATCAAACCAGTCTTCAAAAATAAGCATAACTACAGTCTGACTTTGTTTATCGACATGAAAAGTAAAAGCTCTTGTGCATGTTAAACAAATGACAGCTCCTTTCAATGGAAGAATCTTGAGGTGGTAGATATAAGCAGGTAATGCTTTAGCACTGCCCATACTTGTCTGCACTTAATTAACTCTCAATGCGGAGACAATGCCAAGATAAATAATTGTTAAGTGAAGTAAACCTAAGCTATCAAGGCTTGATGAACTCGGGGATTAATTTGCTCAGGCCCAAAAGTTCATATACAACATGTACGCACAACTTAAGGAACAAAATGGTGCATTTCAGAAACCAGGAGACCATGCCAATGTTCCCATAACTGGCATTCCTATCAAAGGCAGGTAAATAAACATCAGTAACATGGATTCTCAACAAACTACAAGAGCCTCTGATTTTCTGGGGGAGGATTTTAAGCAAACTCATACATATTTGAAATTAGGTTTATCCTGTCTATTACCATATTTATTTTAAACTATGCTGCATTTTCTGGTGAAGTTCACAGATTAGTGCATCCTGGTACAGGAAACTTTGTGCTATCCGGCACCCACGGGACCGAGCTGCTGCCGTTGCCTGAAAACTGCCGTACTCGCCAGAGTTAATGTTGAGAGATACGGAGATTCTTATCTCTGTATTTGACAACAAACACTGTTGCTTAGCAACAGCTTCTAAACACTCAGGTGTGGCCCTAAAGCTCTGTAGCTGAAGCTGTTGCTATAGCTACAGACCTTGCACAGCTTGACTGTTCAAACAAAGCAAAAAAAAAAGAATAAAAAATGGCTGCTGATTTTTGCCAGTGGCTCCAGATTGCCGGATAGCTCACCTCCGGATAGCACAAAGTTTCCTGTAGTATAAAACAACTAACTGAAATACACGTGCCGTTAAAAAAAAAAAACTTAATTGTACCAAAGCAGTCTTTAAGCAGCTTCAGATTCTGCTGATCCAGATTTATTATTGCATACCTGCTGCAGATTGGGAGACATACACCTGTGGACTTTGTTGTTGCTGGGGGATGAGTGATGTTACACAGCCTAGCTGCGAGAAATGGCTTGCAGGGGCTATGTTACTGGTTTGCAGTTGCTGAGGTTTTACTTTACAAATATTGGGTGGGTCGGAGGTGGTGGTTGCTTTTGTACTCAGCGAGGAGGTAGTATATGTCCCTGATAAGAACAAAAAAAAATTAATGACATCACTTAGTTTATACAATCCCAATCCAATCCATACAGATGCACATCTTTAGCAATTTATGGATTTCTGCATACCAATACAGGAAGCAGCAGTGAAGACATCTTGGAATATGCAAATCTGATCAGGAATTTGTTTTGTCCAGCTATATCTCAACATTACTAGATTCTAGGCATTTTCAAAACACAAAAACTGCTAATAATTACGGTGCGAAAATATTTGTGGATTTACTAATTGAAAATGAATTACCAAAAGAACAATGCAAGAAAAATCCCTAATTTCCAACCGAAGCAGCTGTTGGACTTAAAAAAAAAAAAATGTAAATGATTTGACAATGTAACTGCTGGGGAACCATCAGGACAGAGTAAAGTTACTTTTGTATTGGGTTCAGTGGATCGGTAGTGTTGACAGCTCCCAACAAATTAGTCTCGCACAGCCAGCAGCAACCTTAGAGTAAATTTATTAGATTTGCCAAGGCTGAATATTTAGATTCACCTGGCAGCTTTACAGATAAAGCTTCATCATGCAAATAAAACAATCAGTATAGGATATGGAAATGATTATAAAAAACAGCCAAGGAAACACACAAGAGCTGCTACTCTGCAGTTACCTGACAAGGATGTAGTGGGTGTGACTGAGGCTACTGGAATAGGAGGCATGGAAGCACTGGAGAAGGAACTGTAAGTGCTACTGTTACTTCCATTACCACTGCTGATTGGTGATGCTGTAGAGGTCACTGGAGAGCTTTTTTCTCCTACATTTGGTGAATTTTCCCAAGCTTTCCGTGCACATTCCATCTTAAAGAGAAGAAGGGTTTACTTTATTTTTTGCCATACGTTCGATCTCTGCTTTCCTCTTTTATTTAGGAAGCTTCATTTAACTTCACAATCTTGTTTTAACATTTAGCACCCCAAATCATAGTCACAGTTCATTAAAAAAAAGTACAAAAGACTATACAAAATGATTTACATTTGAAGTAAATAGGTGGATGATAACAAGTATTGGGATGCAACACACGGAATAGGATACCTCGTATACAAACTTGCAAAAAATGCAGAAGCTTACTCTACATTCCAAACTTTGATCATAATTTCTTCCTGACCTTTAACCTCATTTCATAAAAGTGTTAAAGTAACAAACAGCGGCGAGCGTGTCAGTGAACCCTGGTAATCCTAATCTATACACTGCTATAACCTACACCGAAAACACTGATATTCTCAAAAGAGCAAGATGTTAAATGTGGCACCATAAATGTTGGATTATTGCATTCAATTAAATAGAACCATGTTAATTACATGTTCAAAAGCTCTCAACATTGCAAGTTAAACAACTGCACAGCTTTAAAAAAAAATATATATTTTTGAAAACAAACTTCCAAATATTTTCTCAAAATGCCCGAAATAGAACTTGCTGCATTTTCTAAAATGTGATCTAAAAAGCGATCTAAAAAGCGAAAATTAGAAAAAAAAATTACCTACCTTTTCAGTAAGATCTTCCTCATTCTCTCCACAAAATTGAATAGATCACTCCCGCTCCACACCTCTTTTCCCCCCCCCCCCCCCCCAAAATCATGGGATACCGCCAATGTTCCGGTTTAGCTGCACAGCCATCTGAAGCTCCAGTGCAGGCGGCCTTAACTGAAAAACCGCACATGTGCGGAAATTTGAATGGCCTTAAAGGGGCTGCTCACCCAAAAATATAAGAGGGAACATTGGACACCGCTACTTAATTTTGTATAAGTGGAGGTGGCTATGTACACGAGATCCAACCACTTTTCCACCTGGTCTGAGTCAATGCAAAGCACAACTTAGTTGGTACATTCGTGTGGTAGGCCAGTCTTTGCTTGACTATGGAGACCGAGAGAATTTGCAAGCAGGGCACAGAGGTTCAATGACATTTCCCCTTTTAGGATTATCCAACATTGCAGTCATTCTGGGTTAGCACTCGGAAAGCCTAGAATTAGTTGAGCAAAAAAAGCTATGCCATGCAAGGAGATGACACAATGACTGTTCATGTGCACAATGACAACACAACTGAAAACAAAACAGCAAAGACCCACAAAATTAGGATTTTTTTTTGCTCTTTAATTTTTTTCTCTTCTCAAAGGCAGCAGCATCCTCACTAGTGTATGGTTCTGCAGCTGCCCGCTGATATCTCACACATATGGTTATTAAACACACGTATGCTGCAACAGTAAGCACCGGCAGGCTGACTGGCAGAGGAGGGCATCACAGCACAGCCTGACCATGTCCACACCCAGTATCCACTCGCACTTATAGTATGAGTCGCTAAAAAGCAGGACTCTGGTTGACTTTTCCCTTCCTGAAACCAGAGGAATTGCAGCCAAATGTAGTTTCTTTTTACTGCCTTGGCTGAGATCAGAGGATTACAAAAAAATATAAAGAATATGCTTGCAAATACTAAATTACTAACTGAATTATTTAAGCAATAACAATATTGAACTGACTCAGTGAATGGGTAAAACTTCAAAACTTTTCTCCTGGTACAGAACAGGAAGGATATCAAAAAAGGAAATTAAATGTTTAAATTGAGAACGCATTATTTACAGCACCAGCTAGGCAAGATTAAATGCAGCTATGAAAATGTAAAAGGTTTCCCATTTGGGTGATAGCTTATTCATTTATATGTGGAGGTTAAGCAAATGAGGAAGAATGTACAGAAATGATTAACATTTCATTCGTAGGACTGCAGGGCTCTCTACACTACCAAATGAATGGAGGCATGCAAATTCAAAGTTTGCAACAAACATGAATAAACATTGTTAAAGTTTAATGATGCACCGTATTGTTAACTTTATCCTACTTTCTGGCCTATTATGTAGCTCTCTTATTGTGGTCTCACCTCCATTTGTCATGCTGTTCCATTTCCCATAGTATGCAACACCCAGTATCGAGGGGGAATGATAATCCAGTTCCATAAACACTAGGTAGCAACCCAGAGCTTGCGAGCTCAAATCCCAGTATGACAAGCTGTTAAACTGAATTTAGTAATTTGTAGGCAGACACCAGAAACGTGACCATAAAAGTTGCCGATTTGTTGTAAGGAGTTAGGTCACAGATCAGCTATGATCTCATTGAATGGCAGAACAGGCTCGAGGGCTAAACGGCCTACTCCTGTTCCTACGTAAAAACTCAGTTAGTTTACTAATCTCCTTCAGGGAAAGGACCCTGCTACCATGATCCTGTCTGGCCAACACACAACTCCACTCCAGTCCCCTAGGGCACCTAGGGATGGGCAATAAGTGTCACCCATAGCCCAAGAACAAATAAGTGAAAGGCTTTTCAGTCAAATGGACTGAATCAGGACCACCAGGCATTCCCTCCCCCCCTTCGTCCTAATGCACTCCAAAGGCATTCCATTTAAAAGTACTGAGAATTAATAGATATGCAAGACTGCAGAATAGTAAACTAGATTGAGAACAAATTAACAAAAAAAAACTTTACTTTTTCATGTAACTGCGATAGTTGTTCTTCTAGTTTGGCTTCCATATCCCCCTCATGCCCTCTGTGGGCTCATCTTGTCCACAAGACCCATCTCCTGATCCTTTAACCCTATTCCTACTAAATTGATGACCCAACTTCCCTTCCTGGCCCCATGCTGGCTGGCATTGTAAATGACTCCCTCAAGTACTGTCCCCCTCCCTTTCAAAAACAGTCATTACCCAACCCCCCATCAAAAAAATCTACCATTGGGCCCTCCGTCCTTGCAAACTACTGCCCCATCTCCAGTTTTTTTTTTAACTCTCCAAAATCCTTAAGTGTTGTCACCTCCCAAATCCATGCCCATCATTCCCCCAACTCTGTTTAAATCTCACCAATCAAGTTTCTGCCTCAGCACCAAACAACCCTAAATAAAGTCACAAATGAAATCCTGTCACTGCGGCAATAAATTATCCCTCTTCATTCTCCTCAACCTCTCTACAGCCTTTGACATGGCCAACCACCATGCTTATTGAACACCTCTCCTCCATTGTCCAGGTCAGTGGGTCTGCCCTTGCATGGTTCCACTCTAACCTATCCAACTGCAGCTAGAACATGTTCTGCAATGGTTTCTCCTCGCACCTGCACAATATTGGCTCTGGAGTCCCCCAAAGATCTATCCTTGCCTCCTCCATGTTACTCATCTACATGCAGCCCCTCGGTTTCATCTGCAAACATGGTTTCCACATGTATGTGGACACCACCCAGGTCTACCTCCACCATTTCTTTCAACTGCTCCATTGCCTCGACGCTGCCAGATTTCTTGTTCGACATAGTCTTGGATGAGCTACAATTTCCTCCAGCTAAACAAGACGACCGAAGCCATCGTCTTCAGCCTACGGCACAAACTTCGCACCCGTCCAACTATCTCAAGCCAAACCAGACTGCTTGCGATCATGCCGCTCTATTCGATACAGACCTGAGTTTCTGATGCCATATCCTCTCCATCACAAAGATCGTCTACTGCCATTTCGGTAATAACACCCTGCCTCAGCCCAAATACTGCTGAAACATTCATGCATGCCTTTGTCACCTCCAAACTCAACTATTCCAATGCTCTCTTGGCTTGCTTCCTGTCCGCCACCCCCCCAAATCTCAGCTCGCCCACAACTTTACTGCCTGTATCCTATCCCGCACCAAGTCCCATTTACCCATCACCCGCACCAAGTCCCATTTACCCATCACCCGCACCAAGTCCCATTTACCCATCACCCGCACCAAGTCCCATTTACCCATCACTCGCACCAAGTCCCATTTACCCATCACCCATGTCCTCATTGACACCTGGTCCCACAATGCTTCAAAATTAAAGTGCTCAGCTTTGAGCTGAAATATGATCATGGCCTCACCCCACTCCATCTCTGTACCCTCCTCCAGTCCTAAACCTCACCCCGAACTCTCCATTCCTCGGACATGGACTTGGTTATATGGAGTACAATTTTGAAATTTGCACGATACAAAACTTGGCAATGTAGCAAATAGTGAGCAGGATAGTAACAGACTTGGCAGATGCAATTTAATGTGGGTAAGTGTGAAGCGATGCACTTTGGGAGGAACATGAATCTAAATGGTACTATTTTGAGGGGATGCATGAGCAGAGGAACCTGGGGGGTGCATATTCACAAATCTTTGAAGGTGGCCGTGCAAGTTGATATGGCAGTTAAGTAAGTGTGAGATACTTGGCTTTGTAAACAAAGGCACTGAATTCAAAAACAAGGAAGTCATACTAAAGCTTTACAAATCACTGGTTAGGCCTCAGCTGGAGTACTGTGTACAATTCTGGGTTACACACTTAGAAAGGATGTCAAGGCCCTGGAGAGGGTACAGAGAATGTTTAAAGAAATATTTGCATTTATATAGCGACCTCAGGACGTCCCAAAGCACTTTACAGCCAACTAAGTACTTTTGAAGCGTAGTCACTGTTGTAATGTAGGATGATACCGGGGATGGGGGCTTCAGTTATGTGGAGTGTTTGGAGAAGCTGGGTTTGTTCTCCTTACAGCAGAGAAGGTTAAGAGGAGACCTAATAGAGGTATGAATACCTTTCTGATGGAGCAAGTAAGGAGAAACGGTTTCCTCTGGGCTGGTAACCAGATCATAGATTTAAAATAATTGGCAAAATAACAAGGGGAAAGGAGGAGAATTTTTTTTCCCCCCCAGAGGGTTGTTAAGATCTGGAATGTACTACCTGAAAAAGTGGTGGAATATCAGATTCCATAGGAACTTTCAAAAGGCAAATGGACATGTATTTGTAGAGAACTAATTTGCAGGGTTATGGAAAGAAAAGGACAGACAGACTTGCATTTATATAACGTCTTTCACGACCACTGGACGTCGCAAAGCACTTTACAGCCAATGAAGTACTTTTGAAGTGGAGTCACTGTTGTAATGTGGGAAACGCAGCAACTAATTTGCACACAAACAACAATGTGAAAATGACCAGATAATCTCTTTTTTTGTTATGTTGGTTGAGGGAAAATTATTGCCCAGGACACCGGGGATAACTCCCCTTACTCTTCTTCGAAATAGTGCCATGGGATCTTTTACGTCGGACGGGGCCTCGGTTTAACGTCTCATCTGAAAGACGGCACCTCCGACAATGCAGCGCTCCCTCAGCACTGCACTGGAGTGTCAGCCTAGCTTTGCGTGCGCAAGTCCCTGGAGTGGGACTTCAACCCACAACCTTCTGACTCAGAGGCGAGTATGCTACCAACTGAGCCACAGTTGACATGGGGAAGAATCTGGGGAGTGGGACTAAATTGGGCAGCTCTTTCAAAGAGCCGGCACAGGCACGACTGGCCCCCTGCTGTGCTGGAAGATCCAATGATTCTACTATGAACACCAGTTGTTTTGTAACATGCCAAATCACTGTGCAGCAATAAACAGTAATTAGAATGCTCAACTACAATGCTGGGTCAAGTCAAGTATAAATTAGATGTTATCTTACCAAACCTGCTGCACATTAATCAGACCACACTGCGAGTACTGTTTTCTATATATTTGCTATTTCATTTTTGTTTTAAATATTTTCTACTCTTATTTATTTCTCCTACTGCAATTAGTAAAAAAGGATAGTAATAATTCAATTTTATGTATATACTCTTTTCCTCTTTACATTTCACCTCATTCTCATATCCCCATCTATCAATCATATTGGAATTTTGTAGGATCCCATCAGTATCACTTTCCAGCTTGGAATCAGGAGGATCAATTCTCACCAACTGCTGTGATAGCAAGCCACTTAATGTCATCTGGCATACTTGTGAAAAATAACTCATAAGACGGAACAAATCGAGCCACCCAATAGGGGTGTTCCACAAGTAGTGCACCTTATGAGGTCATTGTTGAAGACAACACAGAAGCAAACTTACAAAGGACTTCATAGATGACTGTACAACACTTGCAATAGCAGCTTGGAGTACTCCTGGCCCTGAAGGTACATAAAGTAGCTCTGCTTTGGATAAAGTGCAGTTGCCGTGTATCTTTCTGTTTTTCAGCCATAAAGCATACACTAGGTAAGTGGAAATATTAAGGAGTAGCCACTATTACAGACTATGACAAGTTTAATGGACATGGGATATTCAGGTAAAGAGGTGATGGAAGGTAAAATGTAGGGTAAAACGATGTATAAAATGCATCACACCCAGCTCTCTCCCTGCACATCAAAATACCCCTAGAGGGATCAAGTACATACCTTGAGGGTGAAGTCGACAGTGGCGGGAGAGACTGGTGTCAGGCTGGAGCTCTGTTGTAGAGTCTCCCTCCTGGGGATGGGAAGGGTGTGGGGCAGGGGCACCTGAAATGCAGGCAACACACATCACACTCTCACTAGAACTAGAAAAACTACAGCATCCAAAAATGTTCAGAAAAGTCCTGAACTAATAATTACATTTAACATTAGTGCAAGTATTGTCCTTTTTTCCATTTACACAAGAGGATAGTGGCGGTACTAAACAAAGCAGGTTTCAGGATTAATTTATTATAACTATGAAAATCCTAGAGAACCATATATACTTTTAAGTTTTTGAAAAGTGCTTAGGGAGCAGGAAGATTTAAATTGCATTTAGGCTGCTTTAGTTCAAGATAAACAAAACTTTAACTAAGTGAATATTTAAAATTTAAAATTATGTGCAAATACAAGCAGTCGTTACCACACAGTGTATAAACATTTCTGGCATTCCCATAATAAGAGCTATACAGCCATCATATACTTAACCTGGCTACGATATTACCCAAATGACATTTTCAAGCTTCAGTAATTTCAGCCCATTACACAGATAATGTTGAATAGATCATGTTTGTGAAGTGGGACTGCAGATCAAAACGCACACAAGAAAATAAAAATGTACTCTATGTTGGCTTACTTACATTGCTGACCAGGGAATCCTCTATTTTGCTACTGCTAGTTGACACAGACTCCGACAGTGATGAGGAAGGAGCTGTGTAATCAGTCATGGATTCCTAAAATTTAAAATGTGCATATATTCAGAATTTTAAAAAAATGATCATGCTATATATTTAATATCACAACGAATAAATACACAAAACACACCAATTACCTTTGTACTATTCAACATTTTTACATCAAATTACTCCCATTTCAGAATCATGGCAGCTTATTTCACTAACTGGAGTTGGGGTGTCCAACCGGCTCATCTTTGTGGGCTACATAACACGGAACTTCAGGGGACACAAAGTTTAAATCAATGATCCTATTAATTTACATACATTGCATGTTTCAGATACTAACCGGTATCAGGTATACATATTTAAGGTTTATCCACAAATTAGGTTGTCAAGCCTCTAGGCGCATAACAATTAAATAGAACAAAAATAAGAAATACAGGCACGGATAGGACGGAGTTCTACAATCTGCAGTTGTGACACCCCTCGCCTGAACTACAGCATAAATTAGTTTCTATCTACTAAAACTATTGAGCAATTAACAGTTACATCTTAACCCCTCGCTCGCAATTATACGATTATAAAGCAGGTAATCAAGAGGCCTAGACTAATAATCCGGAGACGAGAATTCAAATTCCAACATGGCAGCTGAGGGAGTTAAATTCAGTTAATTAAATAAATCTGGAATAAAAAAGCTAGCATCAGTAATGCTGAACATGAAACTACCAGATTGTCGTAAAAACCGAACTGGTTCACTAATGTCCTTTAGGGAAGGAAATCTGCTGCCCTTACCCGGTCTGGCTTATATGTGACTCCAGACCCACAGCAATGTGGTTGACTCTCAACTGCCTTCTGAAATGTCACTCAGTTGTACCAAACCACTACGACAAAGTCAGCACTGTGGGAGTATCTTCACCACGCGGACTGCAGTGGTTCAAAGTGGCGGCTCACCACCACCTTCTCAAGGGCAATTAGGGACGCACAATTAATGCCAACCTTTCCAGCGACGTCCACATTCCGTGAATGAATAAGTTAAAAAAAATCAGGCTACATTAGTGACATGTAACTACGGGTTTGATTATTTACAGTATTTTAGAAGCTCGATCAAGCTTTTTGGGGGGGGGGGGGGGGCTACTGCATCTGTACAAATGGTAACCCACATGGCAAGTGGACCAAGATAATCATATGGTTTTACAAGATTTTGTTTAAATAAATTTAGCCACAAGACCAAAACCTACATGCAGAGCATCACATTTTTGACTGATTTTACAGTAAAAATGCAGTACAGTAAATACAGCAAAATTACAGGAAAAAAGACCGTTCCATTCCATTAACTATCTCAAAATGCACATTACAACATACAGTATATTGGAATAAAAAGTCAAAATCCTAATTGTGAGCGAGGGGTTAAGATGCAAGCATTAATTGCTCAATGATACTTGTAAGGGTAATTTTAAACCTTTGGTAAGGTAATTCATTTACATTCTCCTTTATATATCTTTATTATTTACCTTCAGTAACATGTGGATTACCTTTGGATACTTGTATATTACGGTTGCAATCTACAAAAACACCTCAATTAGCAATTTGTAACTTCAGAATTTAAATATGCTCAAAAATTAATCCCCATTTCAATAAAACTGGCAAATTAAAATTTTCCATAATGTAGAAGAGCTAGTGATTTATCCTGGGAGTGGAGAAGGCACATTTGCAGTCAAACAAGACTTCTGTCATCAGTGCTATTGCCTGTCCCTTGCATGATAAAATTTGTTCTAGTCTAGTTCCCATCTCAGAAACTTCAGTGGGCAAGCAAACTTGATCAGACAATCCTAGTAGCACTCGACAATGTGCCAGCTGTCAACTGCAAATCTAATTGACAATGTTTTAAAAAATGATAAAATGGTTACCCCCTCTTTTTTTCTTACCAATTTTCTCCTCTTTCCTCCCCAAGGTCTTGAATCCTTGCTGATGTGTTGTTATATTCATTTGTGACTGTTACCAGGCTATGTGACCATGAGGGGATATCACAGCAGAACCTCATCATGTCCTGAAGTAACGTTCATATACATGCATTTCAAATAGCTTTCACTGGGCAGTGAGTAGGGGCAGTAACCCTGCTGAATATTCCCTTTCTTAACCCAGAGACTCTTGGAGGGGTGCTTTAGTTAGTTTGCCTCAAGTGTCTCAGGTGGAGATCAGCTAACTCAGCACAGTCCAGAGATCAAACCTGGGATTTTTCTAGCATGGCTCAGGTACTCACTGGATAAACACTGCGAGCCATCTGACAAGCATTATAAAAATCTTATGAAATTATTCTCCCTCGCCACCAGACAGAATCCACCAAGGGCAGATGAGAATCTCCAACTCCTCCATCTCTAAACACTCACAGAAATTACACACAGTAGTGAAAACACGCAATTGTTATTCAAGGAACTGTTATTTCCCATTCCAGAATTCTATCACTAGCTCGCCTCAGAATTGTCAGATCACTCTGAAAATACTTGATTTTTATTTTTGCTGAAATTTTAACTGAAGTAAACCTCAAGAGCATAGTGACCCAACATCATCAGCACACACAAACATCTTCAGTCATTGACGACAGTACTGGCAATGCCTTTTCTTCACAGCAAAATATTTGGACACACTACTCATGTGACATTTCAATTTAATGTGCAGTCAGCAACTTGCATTATTTTTTAGATTAAGCGCTAATGTGAATTAATAAATTAAAAGATCAATGAATCATTGGATAAATGTACTGCGTAACATGGTACTGACTCATACAGATCATGAAGGTCCCGATCTGTACAAAGTTAGACATTCCGGTTGGGATGGTAGTAGGCATGCTACAATCAGAATCCCAGGGTAAAGAGGGGAAGAGACTTCTCATTGCTAATCACTACCTAGTGACCTCGGCAGCAAGTGAGCACGTATGAACTTCAGCTAAGGACAGAAATAGGGTCCCTTCAGCAAATAATACTCGCTGTCTAAGCTCACAGATGAAAAATTGTACCGAGATCTGTTGGTGTTTCTGTAACTATACCCCAGCATGAGATAATTCTAAATTCTACATTTATATGAGTGTGCTAAGACGGAAAATGATTGAAAAAAATGAAAAGAAAATAATTGGATTAAAGAAGCAATTTAATTAACAGTCAGTCCAAAAGTACTGCAAATATTGCAAATTACAAATTTTCATGCAGTGCATTATCTGGCACTCATTACAGGCTTCAATTTCTATCTATGTAACAACATCATTTAGCAAAGATAAAACCACCGAGTTGTTGCTCTTTAGCAATTCGGAGTTTTCATAGCACAGTTAATTTAAATATATACGGATTTCCCTCAATTCTGCATAGATGGGTACACATCAAGTTAATTGTAATAAAAACAAATGAGATAAGCATTTCATCTTTGCAATATTGGACTGTATTGGAGAACTTGGGACAGATGACATGCAGACTGAAAAGACTAACAAATAGAGGTGCTTATAGCTCATCTAAGTGAATTAGTTTAACAAATCAGCATTTGCTAGTGAGAATGGCAACCATGAATCTGACACATACCACGTGCATGCAAATCTGTATGTCTAGAAAAACTCAATTTTACATAATTAGTAGATAAATATCTACAGAAATGAAGGGGAGAAAATGCTGGCTTAAAAATATTTTAAAAATGACATCCTGCTGTTAGCCTATAAAGTCAGCTCCATTATGAAGTAGGTTTTGCTGTAGAATAAAATGAAAAGTATTTAGGCACATGTGGATAACAGTTGGATTTTTAGTTAGATATCAAAGTTATTAATGATCAGCCATCACAAGCAATTTGATGTTGATATTACCTTTGAATTTTCTTCAAATTCTGGTGTTGGCACAGAGATCAGAGTCTTTACCTCAGTGCTCAGTTCAGTCACCACCTTAGGCTCCTGTGTCACTACAGGTTCTGGGCTCTCAACAGTAACAGCTGGAGGCTCATCTTTTCCTTCTGTTTCAGTCTGTTGTATGTCTTTGGACTTCCTGTTTTTCATCGACCGCTCCTTACCAATGGGACCAGGTTTATGTTCTTTGTTCTCCACTGGGCTCAAGTCTGGAAGCTAGGAATAAGATACTGAATCAGAAATGGCAACTCAAACAGCTGCAAATACAACTGAATTATAGAATGGTTGCAGCACGGAAGAAAGCCATTTGGCCCGTCGAGCCTGTGCTGACTCTCAGCTAGTCCCACTCCCCCACCTTTTCCCCCCTGCAGCCCTGCAAATTTTGTTCCTTCAGACACTTATCAAATGTCCTTTTGAAAGATAAGATCGAGTCTGCCTCCACCACCCTTTCAGGTAGTACATTCCAGATCTTAACCACTCGATGCGCAAGAATTTTTTTTCTTATGTCGCCTTTGGTTCTTTTGCCAATCATTTAAAATCTGTGTCCTCTGGTTTTTGACCCTTCTGCCAATGGGAACAATTTCTCTCTATCTTCTCTGTCCAGACCCCTCATGATTTTGAACACCTCCATCAAATCTCCTCTGCCCCAAGGAGAACCCCAGCTTCTCCAGTCAATGTAACTGAAGTCCCTCATTCCTAGAATCATTCTTGTAAATCTTTTCTGCATCCTTTCTAAGGCCTTCACATCCTTCCTAAAGTGTAGTGCCCAGAATTGGACACAATACTCCAGTTGGGGCCCAACCAATGTTTTATACAGGTTCATCATAATATCCACACTTTTGTACTCTATACCCCTATTTATGAAGGCCAGGGTCCCGTAAGCCTTTTTAACTGCTTTCTCAACCTGCTCTGCCACCTCCAACGATTTGTGCACACATACCCCCAGGTCTCTGTTCGTGCACCCCCTTTAGGATTGTACTACTTAGTTTATATGTCCTCTCCCCATTCTTTCTACCACTTTTCTACATTAAATTTAATTTGCCACATCCGCCCATTCCACCAACCTGTCTATGTCTTCCTGAAGTCCATCACTCTCCTCCTCACTGTTCACTATACTTCCAAGTTTTGTATCATCTGCAAATTTTAAAACTGTGCCCTGTGCACCCACATCCAAGTCATTAATATATACAGGAAACTTTGGTTTATCCGGAGGTTGTATGTCCGGAAACCTCGATCTACCGGCAGAAATCAGGAGCCGTTTTGTTAGGTTTTTTTTCTTCTCGTGGCTTTTTTCCCCCCCAACAGTCAGGCTCTGGAAAGTCTCTCTGAAGCTGTTGCTAAGCTACAGAGACGCTTCCAAGGTGCAGGCCGACTGTTTAGAAGCTGTTGCTAAGCAACACTGTTTGTTGTCAGATATGGAGATGAAAACCTCCGTATGCTTCAACATTAACGCTGGTATGTCCGGCAGTTTTGATAGATCGGCAACAGCTCGGTCCCATCGGTGCCGGATATAACAAAGTCTCCTGTATCAAGAAAAGCAGTGGTCCTAGAACCAACCCCTGGGGAACGCCACTGTGTACCTTCCTCCAGTCCGAAAAACAACCGTTCACCACTACTGTTTCCTGTCACTTAGCCAATTTCGTATCCACGCTGCCACTGTCCCTTTTATTCCATGGGCTTCAACTTTGCTGGCAAGCCTATTATGTGGCACTTTGTCGAACGCCTTTTCGAAATCCATGTACACTACGTCAACCGCATTACCCTCATCGACCCTGTGTTAACTCATCAAAAGACTGGGTCAGGTTGGTTAAACACAATTTGCCTTTAACAAATCCGTGCTGGCTTTTCTTAATTAATCCACACTTATCCAAGTGACTGCTACTTTTGTCCCTGATTACTGTTTCTAAAAGCTTCCCCACTACCGAGGTTAAACTGACTGGCCTGTAGTTACTGGGTTTATCTTTACACCCTTTTTTGAACAATGGCGTAACATTTGCAATTCTCCAGTCCTCTGGCACCACCCCCGTATCTATGGAGGATTGGAATATTATGGCCAGTACCTCCATGATTTCCGTCCTCAATTCCCTCAGCACCCTGTTAAAAGTCACCAAGTCATAAATGTAAGCTTCAACCTGTTGAGTAAATGACGTACTGTAAACCCAAGTACTTTTTGTCATAAAGTTCCAGCAAGTTCAGTGACCAGCATTAAGGATTTACAGTCAAATTTCTGACATGTGAATATTGCAAATCCTAAATGGCCTCTTACATTATCAGGCAGTTATATTCAAGTCTGGGTATGCACAGTTTTTTTTAGCCAATACCCACCTATTGGATAACATGATTCCACAGAGTTTGTGTGCAGTTTGGTAGTTGTTGGGGTGGGGGGAAAAGAGAAAAGCAGGGAAAACCTGTAAATTAACCTTCTACGGCTCAATCTCATGATTAGTACCATATAATGGCCAGAAACCAAACTATCGACTATACAAAATATAATAATTGGTCCAGAATTTGCTGGACACGGCGTGCCGCATTAGTCAGACTTTTTCCGCTCAAACAAAGCGTGTGCTGCAAATTGCTGGATGTGCGAGCTGATAACTGAGCATCTGGGACCTGAGTGAACAGCGGGACCAACAATATCTCCTTAACCAGGACCCCAAACACTCCTTCCAGGTGAAATGGTGATTTACTTGTACTTCTTTCAATTTAGTATACGGTATTCGTTGCTCAAGATACAGTCTCCTCTACATTGGGGAGACCAAACGCAGATTGGGTGACCGCAGTCTGTAGACGTGACCCAGAGCTTCATTTTAATTCTCCACCCCATTCTGACCTCAGCCTCCTACATTGTTTCAATGAAGCTCAACGTAAGCTCAAGGAACAGCACCTCATCTTTCTATTCGACACTTTACAGCCTACCGGACTCATTGAATTCAACAATTTTTTTTGGACAGCAGCTGTTGTCGCTGGTTCTGATATTCCCATTTACACCTCCTCTATACCCATCTTTTGTTTCTTTACTTGTCCAATTACTCATTTAGCCTTGCACCATCATTCCTTTGGTCATTTAACCTCTCCTGCCTTCCACCCGCTCACATACCTTCCCTTTTGTTCTTCCTTCCCCTTCCTCTGCACTTGTTTAAAATCCGTTACATCTCTAACTTTTTCCAGTTGGACAAAAGGTCATCGACCTGAAACTTTAACTCTGTTTCTGTCCACAGATGCCACCTAACCTGCTGCATATTTCCATCATTTTCTGTTTTTATTACTACGTGAAGGAATGAGACTCCAGTTTCAATTGTTCCCTTTCCGGGCCGGAGAGGTCGAGTGGTACTGCAGGAACATAAATCTCTGCATTACTTACGCTGTTAAGTAACAGTAGCAGCCCTAACTTTCTGCGGCGAGTTTAATTGGTAATTAACATGCAAATGCAGCAATTTCTTGAAATTCACCGGGGGGGGGGGGGTTTGATGTGAGCTCCCGTTTTCACAAAGCTAACGGCGGACCGAAGCAAATCGTCCAACAATTTGTGGCAATTCACAACGCCACAAATTGATGGACAATTTACACACTAACAGTGTGTGTATTAAACTCGCCGTTATTTTCCCAGCAAATTATAGTGTAAGTAGTTTACCTTTTGAGCTTTGATTGGACCTGCACGAGGCTGCTTCTGTCGCTGTTCTTTTGGCTCTGGTAACTTATTCTCAGCAGCCTTTTCCGTTAGGTTCACTTCACTCTCTGTTGCAGCTGTAGCGGTGGTGGTTGTAGCTGTTGTGGTGCTGCTGGTGGTGGTGGTACTTTTTGGTGCAACCAACTGCCCCGACTCAACTCCAAGCTCAATTCCACTCTCCTGACTAGAAGCTGATCCCTTCAAGAAAATGGAAAACATTGCTAATACAATTATATTAAACAACTATTAATCAGCAATTGCCAATAAGGATTCTAAATCACAATGAATATTAATGAATCACATAACACTATGGGCTGCAGCCATTTCAATGATTTGAATTTACATTTGTAGCACAAGTCCTTAAAGACCAAGTATTCAATTTCTTGTTCCAGTTAAGGATCAGAAGACGACAGGTAACTGGTTTATTTTCTCTAACATGAGGCTCACTAAGTCCAACCTGGGAGCAGAAATAATTTTAGGATCAAAATAAATTGGCTTTGCTAACTATGTAACCTTTGGCTGAGTGCAAACAAATGCGACATTCAAAGAAACATGCACCAATATTTTGAAACAACTCTTTGGTACCACAGAAATTAAGTTTTGTTACTGCTTCTAAGAGCATATCTAGGATAATTGCTCATGTTTT
Source organism: Somniosus microcephalus (assembly GCF_052327205.1). Lineage (NCBI taxonomy): Eukaryota > Metazoa > Chordata > Chondrichthyes > Squaliformes > Somniosidae > Somniosus > Somniosus microcephalus. Next base: position 245,693,557 of record NC_140989.1, on the reverse strand, counting down.
AGCACCACAACCAAGAAAGGAGTGTGATCTTTAGTAGGTACAATATTTACCTGTGTATTAAGATGAAATGACCTATACCAGATTTAGAATGGTATTCATATGATTGATAAGAAATGGTGCAATTCGGAAACTTTTTTTGTCCTTTTAAAGGTTTATGATTTCAGTGCTGGAGGACGGAATGTTTTCCCACTTTAGCACCAAGCATTCCAAGGTTGATAAGAGCAGAGTAAGGTTGCATAACGTGTCGTAAAATAGTTTCTGAATGTCTTAGCCCAGTGATAACATAGGTACACCTTTGAGTGTGGTACTGAGGTATTACAGACCAGCAAGGCACCAGCATTGGTCCCTGGTCTGTGCTGAGCTAGCCAATTTCATGCAGGGTGGTACTAGGATGCTATAATTGTCCTCTGGGCTTGTGGCCAGGGGAAATGGGGTAAGAAGAATCAGCTGGATCACTTCTGATTGCTATCTGCGATCCCTTCTGAAAACAATGCATGTATGTATGGGGTGGAGAGCCAGGCTTGTTTGCAACACACTCCTCAAACAGCTTGCCTACACTAACTATATGATACCATGATCTGGTGGTGTAACAATGGAACCCCCTTGCAACCTGAACCAGATATCTGTCTCTTTTGCACATGCTTCTCTCCAATCTCTCCAACAGTGGCTCAAGCGGACACTCTACAGGGTGAGGTTTGGTTCAAATCATTAAGCCGAATGTGCAGATTCATTTAGTTCAATCAATACAACTCGCATAACAATAATGAACACACTACACCACTTCAGTGGGCCATTGTGCTTAACTTAAGCAGACCAACTCTTCTGTATTCTGACTTATTTAGCCTACCTTTTCTAGGCCTTTCTGCCCCAGCAGCTTTGCTGTTGCAAAAGCTTGATTACTTATTAGATGTCTGACATTCTGCTTAATTCCTGCCTGTTCAGTCAGAAAGAAATCAAAAATCTTCCAATAAAATTGGTGTAAGCTATTTATCAATTACAGATAAGCTATCAAATTGCTTATTTATAGTCTGAGGAAGCTAGCACTTTAACTACCTGTCACAGAACCCCCATTATTTTAACTTGTAGGAATACAGTATGCTTTTAAAACGCAATTAAAGTAACTTAATCCCACAAATCCTTTTTGCAGAAAATAGTTTAAAAAGCAGAGCAGATTCTCAGAATCAACATATGTCAAAGAATTCAGGTGTTTTGAAGAACTCGCCTCAACCATGGAGACAACTGACAAGCCTAATTTTTACTTCACTTTAACACCTTGAAATCACCACACAGCTCTTATAGATTTGCCCGATTTGATTCTCCTGCATCAGTGGAGGTGCTTATACTGCAACTTCAGAAGATCCCAATCAGACTTTGTCGACAATTGGTGCAAGAGTGAGCAGCTTCGCATTGTGTGTTCAGCATAGCATGGAATATAACTCCAATATAGTGTTAAATGCTCTAATAAGGGTTTGGGATGTCTGGAGTCGATTTAAATGTTGAGTACGGATACTCCTGTATCCGTGTTAAACGTATACATTTTAACTGCAGAGACAAGAGCTCTGTTCATGAGGGCAACCATACAAGACATTGTATGCTTCTGGACAGGGGAACTGCAGTTTGAGCCAGGCAGTAAAAATGAGATGCTGTGGTTCAACCAGTCTGAGGCTGGCAGGTGCAATATAAATGCACCAAGAGATGCATTAAAAAAAAAATCCTACTCATTACTCTTACCTCGGGTGTTGGGGAAGATCCAAATGAAGTCAAGGGCTTGTTCCATGCACTGACAGATGGAGGCTGTGGAGGACTAATGGGTCTCACTGCAAAAAGAAAAGAAAAGTGGAATTACAATAACTTTTCTTTATACTTCATATCTCTTCTCATTTTCCCAAGAACAGCTTCTTTCACAATTTTCCTTCCTTCAGTTGGAAATGCTTAACAGACTTCATCGTTGCAATTGGTTTTGCCTTCAAGTTGCAGTATCCTTCCCAGAGCATGATACTCGGTGTAGTAGCCTAGCTAACAGCTGCTAGAACTTGCTCCAATTGTGGCAGTCAAGCTCAAGTGATAGAAAATCCTTGGGATGCAAACCCAAATGTTGTGATTGGAGGAAGACTTGCACTACCAGAGCTATTGGGATTCTACTACTTTGATCCTAAATACAAAAATAACAGACATTCTAATTTTTGAACTAATTCTAGTATTACCCATCATTAACTAAAGGCAGAAGCATTTCCATCTCATTTTCATGGAAATAACATTTGCTTAAAACAAAAGCATGTGGGAGATGTGATGAGAGTTGGGTGCAGAATAAGTTCTTGGAAGTGGTTGGCAGATGAACTTCTTTTACAGCCAGGTCATCACATGGGATAACTAATGACACTGCATAGACATATTTGCATAAAGCATGATTATGAATTGGTAAATACAAAAGCCAAAAGGAAGTGCATCTTAAGTCAGACAGATGAAGCTAGTTGTGGCTCAGAGGCATGTCAGTCCACACTCAACCATGAATGCCTAGAAGGCAGGTTTTCATCTTCGAAAGCCAGTCAGGATAGAGAAAGAAATCAAGGTCACCCCATACCACACTCATCAACTTGTCCACAGAGAACTTCTAATAAAGTAAATGGGATAAACTATTTCCACTGGTCAGTGAGTCAGTAACTAGTGGGCACAAAATTTATGACCACCACCAAAAGAACAAAGGGTGAGGTTAGGAGACATTCTTTTTTGCAGAGGGTTATCAGGGCATGAAATGCTCCACCAGAAACAATGGTGGAAGCATAACCCATAATAGCTTTTAAAAGGCAAGTGGACCAATATTTGAAAAATAAAATTAAAAGGATATGGAGAAAGAGCAAGGGAATGGGGTTATATATCAATAGCTCTTTGAGAAAGCCAGCACAGGGGCAGTGGACTGAATTGCCTCCGGTGATTCTAAGTGGCACATGTCAAAAGGAGGACCTAATAAAGAAACAAAATAATGAAATGTTAAAAAAAACAGCTCATACTAACATTTTGTGGAGATATCAGAAAGGACAGCAGGTGAACTCATCTTGTTGTCCCACAGCTCTGCTTCCAACGTGCTGTGTGTCTGTGAAGGGACCACTGCCTTGTCCGAAACTGAACACTCTGCGTTACTTCCTGAAGCACAGCTTCCTCCCTGCACCTTGGATTGTTCCTGAACTAATATCAGAGTCTCAGCTGGAGTTACTGTTGGGGCTGCAACTGGGGCTGGATCTTGAGCTGGAACTGTAGCTGAAGCCAGAGCAACAACCTGTTGCTGGGGCTGAACTGGTGACTGGACTGAAGTTGGAGTCTGCGCCTGAGCTTGTTGGGCTGCCTGCTGCTGCTTCTTTGCAAATCGTGGAGGTAGTTTAGAATTCTGGCCTCTCCCCTTCTCATTCACATTCTTTTTGTTCCAGTTCTGTAAGAACAAATGCATTATAAATAACATTTATCAACATGCATACATGTAAAATTTCTGCGTACAAGCTATCAAAACACCAACATGGAGTTGAGAGATTATTCCATCATTGCACAGAATTCTTATAAATTTTTAGCAAAATTTTATATATGGAGACAGAGCTAATGCAAATCAGTCAGAGTCATACAGCACAGAAAGAGGCCCTTCGGTCCATCATGTCTGCGCCGGCCATCAAGCCCCATCTATGCTAATCCCATTTTCCAGCACTTGGTCTGTAGCCTTGTATGCTATGACATTTCAAGTGCTCATCTAAATGCTTCTTGAATGTTGAGGGTTCCTGCCTCCACCACCCTTTCAGGCAGTGAGCTCCTGCCCCTTACCTTGAAACTATGCCCTTGGTTATTGACCCCTCTACTAAGGGGAAAAGTTGCTTTCTATCTACCCTATCTATGCCCCTCATAATTTTTTACACCTCAAATCAGGTCCCCCCTCAGCCTTCTCTGCTCTAAAGAAAACAACCCCAGCCTGTCCAGTCTCTCTTCATAGCTGAAGCGCTCCAGCCCAGGTAACATCCTGGTGAATCTCCTCTGCACCCTCTCCAATGCAATCACATCCCTCCTATAGTGTGGCGACCAGAACTGCATCAGTATGCCAGCTGTTGCCTAACTAGCGCTTTGTACAGCTTCATCATAACCTCCCTGCTCTTATATTCTATGCCGCGGCTAATGAAGGCAGGTATCCCATATGCCTTTTTAACTACCTTATCTACCTGTCCTGCTGCCTTCAGGGATCTATGTACATGCACACCAAGGTCCCGCTGATCCTCTGTCCTTCCTAGGGTCCTACCATTCATTGTGTATTCCCTTGCCTTGTTAATCCTCCCAAAATGCATCACCTCACACTTTTCAGGGTTAAATTCCATTTACCACTGTTCTGCTCATCTGACCAACCCGTCTATATCGTCATGTAGCCTGAGGCTTCCCTCCTCGCTATTTACCACTCCACCAATTTTCGTGTCATCTGCAAACTTACTGATCATACCTCCTACATTCATATCTAAATCATTAATGTACACTACAAACAGCAAAGGACCCAGCACCAATTCCTGCGGTACACCACTGGACACAGGCTTCCAGTCACAAAAACTTCAATGTTTAAGCTATAATTGAGCATGCACAATTTTTGATTTGGCATTCAAGACACCAGATCACTCAACAAGCTTCTGTTGCATGCTGAATAACTAGCTATGCAATGTTTATGCATAGAACTATGGCTTTTTTTAAAAACTGATGCCAAGTTTGGTTTCTAAAATGCATTACCTCACTAAAAAAGGTTTTTAGCAGTTGTCGTTTCTATTTTACATTTCATTATGATTCAGATAAATTATCACTACTGAATCCTGCAAAAACCAATAAACTAGTCTACAGCATTGTTGATACCAATGCATCACAGCAGGGTATTACTTTGGAATGCAATTTATTAAGACTCAAAAGCAGCAAAAGTGCAGCATCTGATGTAGATCTTTTTTATAAACAGTAAGATATTCTAACTACTGTATCGTGTGTGTGGACTGAACTGTTTTGTTCAAAAAACTAAGATTTTTGAAGTAGCTGAGGTACACTGCTACAAAGTTGGCTGTGGATAAATTTAAGAAAGGCACTTGCATTTGTTAATTCACTAAACAGCAACTTAGAAATATTCAATTTTCATTACATGTGAAAATTATAATTTAAACAGAATGCTTGCCATGTAAAATTTCAAAGCATTTTGAATGGAATACTTAACCATTTGATAAAACTACTCAAATTGTCAGAAATATACAATCAGAAAATATTTAGGAATGAGCATTTCCAGTGAATTTCATAATGCCCGCATATAGATAAGACCATATGGTTCCTCCCTAGGGTTGCAAAGGGGTGGAAAGTTTCCGGTAAATTTCTGGAAATTTTCCACGGGAAGTTTAGCTTGGGAATTTTGCCCAAAAAAGCACATGCTAGCATAATAGTGTTTTTTTTGTATTCCTTTTTCCCCCCCCCACCCCCCACAGGTCCTCTCTTAATAATTAAGATTCCATCTCTGTTAGTAATTTTAAGGAATTTCTTAATCAATATATGTTTATCTTCTTACTTGGCTTGTTTTAATAATTACAAGTTTGGTGTGTGACTGTGAACAAGTGTGTCCTGATTGGTTGGATGAGCGGATGAGCGATTAGCTCCCTCTATTTGTAATATTTGCATATCGAATTGTGATTGGCCTGCAGGCATCTGTAAGACTGCTATAGTTTTTTTAAGATCCAGGTTAGGGGTCCTGAGGGAAGTCATTTTGTTTTCTGCTGATGTTGTGATGGTGCAGTAAGTAATCAGACTTTATACCAAATAAACCAGTTACTTGTTGAACTCTGTTGTCCTTCAATTTAAAATATACAAAATAATACACTATTAGTGCTGTAACGTCGTGTGTACAGGTCATGCTTCCATCACATGGAGCATCAGCAAAAATGTACTCACCCTGTTGCAATCGTGCTGATCGACCGCAGTTCGACACAGAGATGAATGCCCTTTATTTCTCTGCATAGAACAATGCCACGTTTACCGTCGGATATGTGGAAGCATTTTACCCCAGGCATTAAAGATGGAAAGACTGTGTACATGTGCAAACACTGTAGAAAGCCATATGTAAAGAATGCCACAAAGATGCAGCAGCATTTATCCAAATGCAACAACTTCACTCAAAGCTCACAGCAGTCAGCCCAGAGTTCCTCTGCTTCCATTCAAGAAGATGATGGTTCTCATTCAGCATCAGGCTCCTTATCATCAGCAACTCCTGGCCCACTTGGAAGGTTCTTTGATACAATGGATAACCATAGCCAGAAGAATGCAGATGAGTGCCTTGCTCGAGCTGTATATGCAACAGGCTCACCCCTCATGCTCACAGCCAATGTGTACTGGAAGAGATTTTTCAACGTTATTCACCCTGCATACTGTCCTCCCACCAGACATGCTTTGTCTACTTATTTGCTGGAGGCTGAGTATAACAGAGTCCAAGGAAAGCTCAAAGAAACGATAGCGATGGCAGACTGTGTTGCAGTTATCTCCGATGGGTGGTCAAATGTACGAGGGGAGGGCATCATAAACTACATCGTCTCCACTCCTCTCCCAGTGTTCTTCAAGAGCACAGACACGAAGGACAACAGACACAGGCACATACATTGCTGATGAGCTGAAAGCGGTCATCAACGATCTTGGATCACAAAAGGTCTTTGCAGTAGTTACTGACAATGCTGCGAATATGAAGGCTGCTTGGGCTCAAGTGGAGGAGGCCTACCCTCATATTACGTCTATTGGGTGCGCAGCTCATGGGCTTAACCTGCTCCTCAAGGACATCATGGGTTTGAGAACCATGGAAGCACTGTACAAGAGAGCCAAGCAAGTTGTTAAGTATGTCAGGGGAAAACAGGTAGTTGCAGCAACCTACAACTCCAAGCAAATGACAAAGAACAAGAACACCACACTGAAGCTGCCCAACAACACTAGATGGGGTGGTGTTGTCATAATGTACAACAGCCTTCTGGAGGGTAAGGAGTCGCTGCAAGAAATGGCAATATCCCAGTCTGGGGATATGGAAACCACCATCAAGAAAATACTGCTGGATGATGTGTTTTGGGAGAGAGTGGTTAGCAGCCTTAAACTACTCACCAGTAGCATCTGCAATTGCTCAGATTGAAGGAGATGACGCTGTCTTGTCAGATGTTCTCAGGCTTTTTACTGATTTAAAAGAACAAATCAGCATTACCCTACCCACATCCCTGCTGCTCAAAGCAGAGGAGAAGGCAATTGTTCAATTCATAGACGCGTCAAGAATTTTGTGTCAAGCCGATTCATGCTGCAGCATACACGCTGGACCCAAAGCATGTTGGGGGACCAATACTTTCTGGAGAACAGATCAACAGCGCTTACAGTGTGATTTCTACCCTCTCACCATCTCAATCTGGATGTGGGCAAAGTTCTGGGAAGTCTGGCAAAGTTCTCTACCAAGCAAGGTCTTTGGAATGGGGATGGGAATCATGCAAGCATATCAGTGCACATACCTGGTGGAAGGGACTTTGTGCATCTGAGGCCCTGTCACCTATTGCATCGGTGATACTCCAAATCCCACCTTCATCAGCGGCCTCTGAACGAAACTGGTCACTTTTTGGGAATACGCATACAAAGGTGCGCAACAGGCTGACTAACAAGAGAGTGGAGAAACTGGTGGCTATCCGGGCAAACCTACAACTTATTGAGCCAGATACAGAAATGTCCACCACACAGCTAGACACTGACACAGAGGAGGCAATGGACACGTCAGAGCCAGAGTCAGAGAATCAGGAGGAGCAATGAGGAGTAGAAGACTCAAAGGGACAAAATAAGGACAAATTACAGGCTAAATAAGCTGACGCTCTTTTTATTTTATTTTAGATGGGTCTTTTTTGTGGGGGTTCAATAAAGTTCAAAATTATAACCTAAATAAATAAAGTTTTGAAAGCCTGTTTTTATTTGTATGGAACAGTATGTCTATTTTGACGACAAAGATAATAAGGGTCAGAGACAAAAACCATCAGTGTGCAAAAAAACTCAAAATTCCCATGGAAAGTTTCCTCTTTTTAAAAATTCCCAGAATTTTGCAACCCTATTCCTCCTTATGTATTCAAATAATCAAATACTCTGCATACCAAAGCTAAATACTAATTTAGTCAGTCACCTGTACAACTTGCTCCTCCTTTTTTCTGCGTTCTTCATCCTGCAGACGTTTCTGCTGTTTCTTCGACACAACTTCAGTAAATCCATCATCAGTTGTATTACACTGCGAGTCTTCAACTGTTGTCACCTCTGGGTGATCATCAATGATCACCACACCTACAATGAGAAATTGAATTGGCAACATTAACCACGTTGATTTGTATTTGTAACAGATGCTGCTCTCCAGGTGAGCATAAAACAGTGATAGCTCACCAACATTGAGGGGCAAGAATTTGCTATGCAAATAGGAGAGAAAATATGGTGAACAAAACATGTTACATAGCAGGAGGGAGATCTTTCTGCACTGAAAACTAGAGGGAATCCAGTCCATATTATGAAGTAATGAAGCTAGAGGCAGGGAAAAGCTGAGTAAGATGCTGTTAGGCCTCCACTTCACTCTAAACCAGCCACAGACACAGCTGCCCAGGGATAACTTTCCCCCAGATGTTTCCTCCCTATGGAGAAATCAGTGGCCTTAAAGTGACACTCTTCCATGGTGGCACAGCGGAGACTAAAAATTCAGCAACCCAAGAGATCATAAACCCACACATCCCCACTATGACACCAACCGATTTCTAGTTTTGCTTCCCACTTAGGGTATTTGATAGCAGTCATCTCTAAAGGAAAATAAAAGGCAACTCATTATCCAAGAGAGGATACCAAGGGTCTTTCACCCGAGTAATCAGCCCATTACAATGAAAATAAGAATTAAACAAATATACAGGAAACTTTGTGCTATCCGGAGGTGAGCTATCCGGCAATCTGGAGCCACCGGCAAAAATCAGCAGCCGTTTTTTATTCTTTTTGTTTTTTTTGCTTTGTTTGAACAGTCAAGCTGTGCAAGGTCTGTAGCTATAGCAACAGCTTCAGCTACAGAGCTTTAGGGCCACACCGGAGTGTTTAGAAGCTGTTGCTAAGCAAGAGTGTTTGTTGTCAAATACGGAGATAAGAATCTCCGTATCTCTCAACATTAACGCTGGAGAGTACGGCAGTTTTGAGGCAACGGCAGCAGCTCGGTCCTGTGGGTGCCGGATAGCACAAAGTTTCCTGTATTTAGGAGGTTGTTCATAAATAATGAGCAATTAAGTCAGAACGGAGTTTCTTTTCAGACTTTTGAGGCATTAATCCATAGTACAAAGTTGGCAAATGAAGTAGTACTCACTAGCATAGTTATTCAGGTCAAACTGCGACAGAGCATCAGGCTTCTCTTTTGGTTTCTTAGCGGATTTGGACTCCTCTCTTTTCTTGGCAGCTGCATCTTTCGTAGACTTTGGAGCTGTGGGAGGGTTGCTACTTTCCCCTGGATGGTGGGCCATGTTACTGCTGGTGGGATCAATACCAATCATTGCTGTTCTCTCTTCAAAAGGCCTACATCACACAAACCATATAAACACAAAAAACTAACCACCATCCCCTAAAAATAAGAGTCTATTGCCCCGTCCCCCAGGTAAAACTGCATGGAAAAATAAATCATGAAGAAAAATACATTGGGTACACGAACAATTCTAATTAAGCTGAAGATGTACCAATTAATTCTGCAAATCTGTTACACCCACATTACTGTACAAGTTTCACCGCTCAAAGTTAAAGTCTCCGATAGCCAAACCACAAGATGATTTCTTCTTAAATTACCATTTCTGCTTCTTAAAAGCTACAGGCTAAAAATTGAGCAGTGCACCAATATTATGACAAAAAAATATGGTGCAACCATGCTTGCTGTTAGAACTTTGGCAAGCTGAAAGAAAAACTCATCAGCTTGCTGCCAATTAAAGTTTAGTCAATATTTTTGCCAAACAAAGAGTTTATTTAGGCAAGTTACAATTATTTGCCAATGAGCACCTTGAAAAACATTGATCAGATTTCAACATGCATATGAATTGTGGATTAAGTGCTTCAAGCTGTCATAAACCACTCAATAAGGTGTCTTGTGAAACAAGTCTACTTTGGTTTTAAATGAATTGAACAGACGGCCAAAAAATTGAAATGGAAATGCCAAGCATAGTGCAGTCTAACAGGGTTGAAGAAATATCCTTAAAACTACCAAGAGGAAAATGATGTGCCTTTTCACCTACCCTCTTCTACCAGGCTTTGACGACAGTCCACTGCGTCTTTCATTCTTGTTCCCGGAATAATTTCTGTTAGTCTTGCTTGCTCCACTGTTGCTTCTACGATTCTGTCGATCTACACCGGGACGCTGGCTGGAAAAACTTCTCTTTGCAGGATCCCTCTTCGGGAGGAGGCTGCTTTCTCCAGACTTTGCTGCAACTTGCAAGTTGACATCCACCATTTTTTTTTCGTCTCTTTCACGCCTCTCGTTGAAGTCACTGCTTTCAGAAGCAGTCTCCCATTCTTCGTTAGCCTGATCTGAAGAGTTCTGATTGGATAGGTCTGGTGATTTGCTCCCGGCCACATCGAGGGAGTTTGTGTGTTCCTGCACGCTACTATTGGCGGCTGCATTTGTTACTGCAGTTGCAGTGGTCTCATTCACTTTAGCTGCAGCTTCTCTTTCTTTCAAACGCCTGAATCTTGGCGGCTTATCTTGCCTTGGTGGCCGTGTGGGTCTTTGCTTACGAAGTCGCTCTCGGCTATGGTCAAATTTACGTTCTGATTTAACAGGTCTCCTATCAAAAGGAAGAGTTTCAAAATGGTCTACTTTTTTTGTTTCCCCATCGTCTCTTCTGGAAGTCTCTAACCTAGGGGGCCATATTGAATTAGGTGGTCCTGGCTTCCTCAATGGTGCAGATCTTGGGCCACCACGGCCTCCAGCACCTCTACCACCTCCTCTAAACATTCCCCCCCTTCCACGTCTTGAAGGTTCACCTCTGGGAAGAAAACCAGGTTTTGGCTTTGGGTCATCCTCTTTTAAGGATGGCTTTTCTGATGATCTATTATCAACCTTATAGTTGCTATCAGATCGAAAGGACTTTTGAATGGGTTTACTGTCTGGTCTTCCTTCTTTCTTCGGGCGCTTCCCTTTAGTTGGATTTTCTTTGTCAGAAATTGTATCACTTGCACTTTCATGAGCTTCGGTATCAGAATCCGTTTCAGAGCCATGTTGTCTGCGGCGTTTAGGAACCTCTTCAAAATCAGAGCTTTCACTACGTGTTTCGCTCTCTTCCCTTTGCCTAAATGAAGGTACACTCGTTACATGTTCTGGCCTCTGCCGTGGCTCCCTGTAACGAGGATATTCTCGACTGCGGCCTCTCCCTCCACGTCCACGGCCATTATAGGAACCTCTAAAGCTGCGCCCTCGAGAATAAAATTCTCCACGACCTCTCCCCCTATATCCCTGGTCAGGAAACCAGTCACGTTGTTCTCTAACTTCTTTCCGATAGTTACGTGGGGGTAAACCAGAATCCCTCCTGGCAGGAAACCGGTTATCAATACGCTGCCTTTCTGAGATCTGATTCTTAACATGTGGTTTCTCCTGCTTCTCATCTTTTGGTGCTTGGACTGAAGCAGCTTGATTGCTTACAGTTTTACTAACTGACGTAACTGGTGGAAGTGTCTCAATTTTATCTATTAACGGCTTTACATCCTGGCATGCCTTTTTAATCACGGACGCAGAACTGTCTGGAAGAGATTTTTCAGGTTCTGTTTTATTGACTATTTTATTGCTTGCCTGGGATGGTTCTTTCCTTTCAGTTTTAGCAGCTTTATTACCTTTGATTGGAATGGAATGGCGTTCCTCTTTTTCCTTCCTTTGTTCACGTTCTTCTTTCATATCTCTTAACACAGGTTTTTTGATTGGACCAGAACGTCGCACTGGCCTCATGTAGCCTTCATCTCTTCTGCTAGAACCTGGTCTAGGGCCCCAACGGGTGTCATACCTTGACTCTCTTCTAAATGGCCTCTCATTCTTCAGTCCCTCAAATGCTTTACTTTCTTTTTTTGATTTTTCTTCCAGTTTGTCTTGCTGACCTTTTGGCTCAGTCGACCGGTTTTGTATTTTAATTACAATGGGCATAGAATCACTCTTCTGATCCTCCAACTTCAGTGAATGGTTTGATCCATGAGATAGGTTTCTCTTTAAGACTGTTCGAGTTTCTCCCTGTAACGTTGATTCCTCCTGTGAGCCCCGGGTCACAGCCGAATCCACAGATTCCAAGTTCACAGTATCAGTCACTTTATCAATTTGAACAGATTGATTATCTTCCAGTGATTTGTTTGTAAACTTTCCCTTTTCTTCATCTATCTTTTCCCTGAAGAGTTCCTGGTTCAAGTGTGGCGACAATTGCCTCTTTTCTGTGGGGTAAGCAGGCTTCTTTCTCTCTTGTTCCACAACTACCTCAGACCTAGAGATATAACAAAATGATTAAAGCTGTATGGCAGGCGTCAGTGTTTTAGAAGTGGCAAGAACTGTGGAACACATACGCTCACCTGTAACTCCGCACCACTAAGTCAATGATCACGTCTGTCACTGTGAGGCACTGTCTCAATTTCTTAATCAGCATATAACTAACTCATGATTTCAGAAATGGAAGCTTCCTTCATCACCCTGCTTGGTGGGTGCAGGCAGCTCTTGCTCAGCAAGTGAGCCTGCAGAGCATTGGCAGGCTATTTGAATATGACAGGACATCACATCTGAACCACATCTTGTCTTCATCCAAAATCCACACAAAATATCCAGCAGACAATACTGAATAACGATTGGGAGCAGAAAGCCAAGTGGATTTTACCTCCCTTGCCCCCACACTTCCTAGCCCGAGAAAGGCAGTGTCAAATTATAGCACCTTTATTGCCAGTCTGGTTAAGATTAATAAATTTAGCACAGACCAGTGAATGAACCCAGACTTGAATGGATCAGGGGTCTTTGAAACAAACTATTAACTTCAAAATAACTCTTATAAACACTGTTCGTTACGGGACTCGTATCACAAAACCCACCTTGAATCTTTGGATTCTTCCACTACTACTGGAGGGGTAGTAGCTTGCTGTGGTTCTGTATGAGGATAAGGTTCAGAGTTCCACACCAACCGAGGCTCTGTGGACTGAATGGTGTGATCCCTGGCTGGTCGTGACAGATGGTCAAATGATTCAGACCCTGAAGCAGAATTGTCGATCTGATCTCTTCTCATTAGTTTTGTTGGCATCATACCTATAATGCACAAGACAGAAGCAATAATTTTCAAACAGATTTCCAAAGTGATTGTGCTGGAAATAATCCAGTTAATTACTGTAAAATATTAAACATCAACTTTTACTTCTACAAAAAAGTTGCAAATAATTAAATTTTGGCCTGTGACTTAATTTTTTTTTAAATATAAATAACAGCTAACAGACCAGAAGGAATTACTGAACCCAAGCTGAAATGATAACTAAAGCACTACAGCTTAGTGATTTTCTGCCAACATTAAGAGTAACAGGTTGATGTATGAAAAGGGGCACTGATGGACCTTTAGAATACCTCAAAGGTTAGAATACAGATTTTGTGTGTGAAAAGTATGTGAAAACATTATGTAGGACAGGTAAAACATTAATCTAATCCTATGAAACAGTAATTGAGTCTTATTCTGAAAGTCTTAAATTCACATTCTGTATCCTGCAGATGCCTCATTATATATTGAATGTGAGATATCTGTTCCATTGTGACAGGCTTCACTTAAACAGGGCTGGAACCAGTGTCCTGGCGAATTGGCGGGGGGGGGGGGGGGGGAAAAGAGGATTCAGGAAAGAGTAAATTTAAAAGCAGCAAGAGAAATGTCAAGGCTCTAGAGCAGAGTTTTGGGTAAAAATAAGCAGAGTGGGTCAGGAAGGAACAGAGAGAGTAACAAAGGTAATAGGGCATCAGTGACTAAGGTGACATCAGGGAAAAATAGAAAAAAGCTAAAGGCACTATATCTGAATGCGCGAAGCATTCGCAACAAAACAGATGAATTAATAGCACAGATAGAAATTAATGGGTTTAATCTAATAGTCATTACGGAGATGTGGTTGCAAAGTGACCAAGGTTGGGAACTAAATATTCCAGGATACTTAACTTTTAGAAGAGATAGGCAAAATGGAAAAGGAGGGGTAGCTCTGATAATAAAGGATGGGATAAAGACAGTAGAGAGAAAGGATCTTAGCTCCGAAAATCAAGAAGTAGAATCAGTTTGGGTGGAGCTAAGAAACAGCAAGAGACAGAAAACATTGGTGGGAGTTGTTTATAGGCCCCCAGACAGTAGTTGTAATGTAGGGCAGAGTATAAATCAGGAAATCAGAGGTGCAAGTAACAAGGGTAATACAGTAATCATGGGGGACTGTAATCTACATATTGACTGGGCAAACCAAATGTGCAGTAATAGTGTGGAGGACAAATTCATGGAATGTATACAAGCTAGTTTTCTAGATCAGTATGTTGAGGAATCAACCAGGGAACAGGTTATTTTAGATCTAGTATTGTGCAATGAGAAAGGGTTAATTAATAACCTTGTAGTAAAGGGGCCTTTAGGGAAGAGTGACCATAATGTGATAGAATTTCGGGTTGGTAGGCTGTAACTAGTGGGGTACCGCAAGGATCCGTGCTTGGGCCTCAGCTATTCACAATCTACATCAATGATTTGGATGAGGGGACCAAATGTAACATATCCAAGTTTGCTGATGATACAAAGCTGGGTGGGAATGTAAGTTGAGGGGATGCAAGGAAGCTTCAAGGGGATATAGACAGGCTTAGTGAATGGGCAAGAACATGGCAAATGGGATATAATGTGGATAAATGAGAAGTTATCCACTTTGGTAGGAAAAATAGAAAAGCAAGAGTATTTTTAATGGAGAGAGATTGGGAAATGTTGGTGTTCAGAGGGACCTGGGTGTCCTTGTACACGAATCACAAAGTGAACATGCAGGTACAGCAAGCAATTAGGAAAGTAATAAATAAGAGTAAAGATGTCTTGCTGCAATTATACAGGGCCCTGGTGAAACCACACCTGGAGTATTGTGTACAGTTTTGGTCTCCTTACCCAAGGAAGGATATACTTGCCATAGAGGGAGTGCAACAGAGGTTCACCAGACTGATTCCTGGGATTGGGGGGGGGCGGGGGGAGAAATTGTCCTGTGAGGAGAGATTGAGTAGACCAAGCCTATATCCTCTGGAGTTCAGAAGAATGAGGTGATCTCATTGAAACATACAAAATTCTTACAGGGCTTGACAGGGTAGATGCAGGGAGGATGTTTCCCCTGGCTGGGGAATCTAGAACCAGGGGTCACAGTCTCAGAATAAGGGGTCGCCATTTAGGACTGATGAGAAATTTCTTCATGCAGAGGTTGATGAACCTTTGGAATTCTCTACCCCAGAGGGCTGTGGCGGTTCAGCCGTTGACTTTATTCAAGACAGAGATCAATAGATTTTTGGATATTAAGGGATCAGGCGGTATGGGAATAGTGCAGGAAAGTGGAGTTTTTTTTAATTTTTTTTTTTTTTTTAATTCATTCATGGGCTGTGGGCTCTGCTGGCAAGGCCAGCATTTGTTGCCCATCCCTAGTTGCCCTCGAGAAGGTTCTGGTGAGCCGCCTTCTTGAACCGCTGCAGTCCATGTGGTGAAGGTACTCCCACACAGTGCGGTTAGGGATGGAGTTCCAGGATTTTGACCAAGTGATGAAGGAATGGCGAGATACTTCCAAGTCAGGATGGTGTGTGACTTGGAGGTGGTGGTGTTACCATGCACCTGCTGCCCTTGTCCTTCTAGGTGGAAGAGGTCATGGATTTGGCAGGTGTTGCCGAAGAAGCCTTGGTGAGCTGCTGCAGTGCATCTTGTAGATGGTACGCATTGCAGCCACAGTACGCCGGTGGTGGTGGGAGTGAATGTTTAAAGTGGTGGATGGGGCGCCAATCAAGCGGGCTGCTTTGTCTTGGATGGTTTCGAGCTTGTGTTGTTGGAGCTACACTCATCCAGGCAAGTGGAGAGTATTCCAGCACACTCCTGACCTGTGCCTTATAGATGGTGGAAAGGC